>NC_065527.1:37522515-37522838 GCF_006386435.1 Epinephelus moara | reverse complement strand
ATGAGGGGAAAATTATTTCCAGTCGGCATTTTCTGTATTTAACAGCTGTTTGTGCATGTGTAAATGATATGATCAATAACAGAGGCATGTCACTGATTAGGCGCCCCTCCGCTCCTTCACCTCCCCTCGGAAGAGGGAGAAGGAGAAAGAGTTCGTTGGGATGAAAAAAGGCATTTCAAAGTGGTTGAAAGACAGTAGGTAAGTTATGTCAGTGTAAGAGGAGGCTTGTAAATAATCAGGTTAGCTAAAGCTACTACTAGTAAAAGGACAGGTTACAGTTGTCTTGCAACTGTGTACTGATCAGTATTTACAATATAACAGAT
>NC_065527.1:37513845-37521812 GCF_006386435.1 Epinephelus moara | reverse complement strand
GAGATACACAAACACAGTTTTGTTTAACAGATCTCTCAAAACATCATTCACCAGAGCCTGAAAAACTGCAGGTGCATTGGTTAAGCCAAAAGGCATGACTAAGTACTCAAAATGTCCTAGATGTGTATTGAAGGCAGTTTTCCACTCGTCACCCTCTCTGATTCTGAGCAGATGATATGCATTTCTTAAGTCCAGTTTTGAGAAAATGGTCGCTTCATGGAGAGGACCAAAAGCTGAGTCTATGAGGGGGAGCGGATATTTGTTTTTCACAGTGACCTCGTTCAAACCTGAGTAGTCGATACAGGGGCGTAGGGTCTTGTCCTTTTTCTCCACAAAGAAAAAACCTGCCCCCACCAGAGATGAAGAGGAGCGGATGAGACCTGCGGCTAGAGAGTCGTTAATATACTTCACCATGGATTCTTTTTCAGGTTGGGAAGTGTTGTATAGTCTCCTTGTGGGGAGAGGTGCACCTGGAAGCAAGTCAATGCCACAGTCATAAGGTCGGTGTGGGGGAAGCGACATAGCTCGGTCCTTACTGAACGCTTCCCGCAGGTCATGATATTCACTGGGGACAGAGGTCAAATCAATTTTCTCTAGTTCACTAAAACCAATGGGGTTTTTCTCTGGAATAGCGGAGTGTAGGCAGTGAGCGTGGCAGTAACTACTCCAACTACAAATGGTAGCCGTAGCCCAGTCTATGTGTGGGTTGTGCAATTTTAGCCAAGGTATCCCGAGCACAACGGGAATCAGAGGAGAGGACGTTACATTCAGCACTAGGTATTCATGGTAGTTACCAGAAAAGGTGAGCTTTATGAGTTCAGTCTTGTGAGTAATAACCTCCAGTAGTTTGCCGTCAATAGCCCGGACCTCTCTAGGCGAATTTAGTTTTATCAATGGAAGGTTATTGCGTGTAACAAAGTCTGAGTCTATGAGGTTGTCGTCTGCCCCCGAGTCCACCAAAATCTGCACGGGAGTAGTCAGCTGAGCGTAGTGCAACATACCCTTTACTTGTAGTCTGCCTGCAGAGGTGGTAGAAGTGGTAGTTTGGCTCACCAGCGCCCCCCTCGCCTACTGATGACCCCGGTCTTTTGGCACCTCTGGACACTGAGCCAAGAAATGGCCCTCCCCACCGCAGTAGATGCAGAGCTGGTTGCGCCGTCTCTCCGCCGGGGTCAGCCGAGCCTCTCCCAACTGCATCGGCTCTTCTTCGGAACCGGGGGCCGAGGCGCCGGGGCGAGACGTGTTAGGGGTCAACAGAGGCGAGGAGGAAATGGGTCTGTCGGAGGCAGGACTGAGTGGGGTGGAGGTGAAAACACGGGGCCTCTGCCTATCTAGTCTCTCCCTGTGTCTTTCCCTCAGTCTGTTATCTAACCGAATGGCTAAATCAACAAGCCCGTTTAAGGACGCTGTTTCGTCTCGCACCGCCAATTCATCTTTAACCTCCCCCAATAATCCCTTATGAAAAAGAGCTTGTAAAGCCGAATCATTCCACCCGCTTTCTACTACGAGTATGCGGAAAGAAACGGCGTACTGGGAGACTGACTGGTTGCCCTGTCGTAAATCTAACAATCTGGGAGACTGACTGGTTGCCCTGTCGTAAATCTAACAATTTTCCCATAGCTTCCCTCCCTTTAACAGGATGATCAAAAACTTTTTTCATTTCTTCAGCAAAACAAGTGTAATTTGAACCAATGTCTTGGCGTTGGCCAGAGATTGCTAAGGCCCAAGCTGCGGCCTGTCCTAAAAGCAAACTCATAACAAATGCTATTTTTGAAGCATGAGTGGCATAGGTTACAGATTGCTGACTAAAAACTAAGGAGCACTGGTGTAAAAACTGAGCACATGTCCCTAAGTTTCCCTCATACCTGACAGGGATGGGAATGTATGGTTCTCGGGGCTGGGGGGTGGCGCTGCTGGGAGGATTCTCCGGCTGTGTCAGCGGGGCAGGAGGCTGGGTGGAAGGTTCAGACAAAACGAGCCGGGCCGCGAAGGCATCCAGTCGGCCGCCGATCTGTGTGACGCTGTCTGTAAGCTGGTGCATATGGTCCAAAATCTGCTTCAGCATGGCGTCATGGTTGCCGACCATGGCTCCCTGTGTAGTGAGTGCATTTCTCAAACGCTCTGTCTCTGCTGGGTCCATTTCTTTAGGCCAGATAATTCTGTTATGGACTGGCTTGAAAACCAACGGGACCCAAGTTGCAGAAAACAGGCGGAGTGAAACCAACGGGACCCAAGTTGCAGAAAACAGGCGGAGTGAAAGTTCTTAACAGTTTATTACAAAAAAGTCGCTTGACACAATAAACGGCAGCAAGCCGCTAAATACAAAAAACAGCCGCAGGGAGAAAACAGCTGGTGGTGGCTAGAGGCGAGGGCTCCGGAGACCGAAAGGCGGCGAGGCAACACACTACAAAAACAGAGACAAAAGCACAAGTCAGTGGTGTTGGTCCACGAGAGAAAAAGGCAAAAATACTCACAAGATGACAAAAGGCTCTAACGAGAGATGCACTTCCGAACGAGACGGAATTATCTGGCACAGGAGTGGAGTCATGACCAGGCTAATATGGAGGGTTGATTAGTGGCGATGGAAACCAGGTGTGCCTCGCCGCCCGTGGTGGAAATGTAGGTTAGCCCCACCTCCTCCACACACCAGCCCTGCAGGTCCAAGAAGAACAGGAAAACACAGAAAAAACACCCGAACCGCCACCAAAACATGCATCAAAAGCAGGTCATAACAATGGGAATCCAAAGACACCCCAAACAAACATCTAGTGTCAGAACTGACTCAGCCAGTCTCTGGCACCAACCTCCGAAGGAGACAGTGACTACGTTTACATGCAGTCAATATTCGGGTTAAGGTCAATATTCCGGTTTCTGAAACATTCGGAATAACCTGTTTACATGCGTGAGCAAACAGGGTTATTCCTGTATACATGGTAATTGTAATCAATTGGAATATCCCGATCAGAACAGCGACGCACGGACAACGTGTCGACGCACGGAGATCGTCATGACGCACTGCGCGTCATTTTAGCTTCTTCTTCCTGTATCCAAAAACAACAACGAGGGCAGCACGGCGGATAATGAACAGCCCAGGGCCGGTAGCAGTCGCTTTCGTCGTTTGCGCTTTGGTGCTGGTACTGACCCACCACCAGTACTTGACACTATTCTGTCTCTCTGTCTTCATTAATGGAAGGCGAGAACGTGAAGAAATAGGAAATGGAGCCGGAGCTGTGCCATCCATATCCATGCTACCCGTTTCCACCAGAGCCCCCCGGACACTTTGGATGAAGGTGCGCAGTCAGGACTGGTGGGAACGGGTAGTAATGATGGAGTTCACCGATGCCGACTGGCGTGACAATTTCCGTATGTCGCGTCGATCCTTTACTAAACTTTGCCAGATGATGGAGAGAGTGATGGAGCCCTGTGAAATCACCGTTCGCACACCGGTGCCTCTAGGGATGCGTGTTGCTATGGTGCTATATAAACTAGCAAGCTGTGCAGAGTACCGTGTGATAGCCAATCAGTTCGGAGTGCACAAGAGCACCGTGAAGAAAACAACAAGTAGTTCCTGCACTCAAAAGACCAAGATTCCTTGCGAATAGAACATGCGCAGAACTCAAATTAATGTTCCGTTCAATGGGGATATTCCGACAGGCGTATACATGACCAAATATTCGGGTTAGAAAAGGAGTAACCCAGGGGTCATATTCGGGTTTTTAAAAACCGGAATATGAGCATATTCCGGTTTTTCATGGTGTTTACATGGCCGTGCGCAACCGGGTTATTGCTAATATTCCGGTTATGAAAGGGTTATTGACTGCATGTAAACGTAGTCACTGGTCCACCTTGAACAGATTTAGGACTGGTCAAGGTCCCTGCTTGGCCAGCCTTCACAGATGGGGGAGCAGCTTGAGCACAATGTGTGCTTGTGGAGAGGAGCAAACCATGGAGCATATTATTGAAGTCTGCCCTCTCCAAAGACTAAAAGGAGGTCTAATCTCCCTCCACAATATAGATCAAGAGGCTACTGCTTGGCTTGAGAAATTTGCATTCGCTAAATAAATAAAACTGTGACTCTAGGATCAACAAATCAATTGTCAGACTGCTATCAGAGAATAAACAGGATCATTTTATCCTGATCATAACAGTGTTAGCCTGGATTAGTTGAGCCTCATCTGAACAACAGGGTTGTGGACTTCCTGTTCATTAAGATCAGCAGATTTGTGTTTAAATGTGGACACGCAGAGTTGTGTAGAGAACAGAGTGAAGATGCAGATATCCCAGTTTAATCAGGCACACAGGAACGCTAACTCAAGCATAATCAAAAGCTTATTTCCCCCGACATCACCAGTCCTCATATCCTGTAATTTGTTGTTTTTCATAAATAGTGAGGAGGAGGAGGAGGAGGAGGAGGAGATCTGAAGAAGGACAAACAGCCAGGAAGATGTGAAGACAGACAGAGAGATGGATGGAGATGCTGCTGAGTACAGAAGGGATTTGGTTTGTAATCCCAGCACTGCGTGTGAGGCGTCTTCTTCACTTTTCTTTTTCCACTTTGCTCTAATTATCCTGCAGAGGAACAAACTCAATTTGTCAGCCGGAAATTTAATTGAAGTTTCCGCATGGAAATCATTTTACCGCTGTGCAGAGAACTCAGGAGAGGACAGAGCATCTTCTTATTACTGTTCTTAGTTGTTACTGTGCCAGTTACTGCTGCAGAGGTACTAAAAAATTGCATCGGACAGACTAATTGTACACTGTATTACTAATCTTCAGAGTATAGTCTGTCTTTTGTTACATTAAATTAAATGATGCATCATGTTCACAGTTCTCTGTTTCACAGAGAAAGAAAACAGCTTCTAAAGTTTTAATACTTTTTGGTTTGTTTTACCTGTTTCAAGCTAGTAATATCAGATTATTAGATTTTAATCCCAGATATTCATAACATCAAAAGCCCCTTTTACACTGCCAGATTTTCCGTGAATGTTAGGCTGTTTTGCCAGCAAGCTGTGAGCGTTTACACACACTGAGGCGGAATGGCGAGTTGATCCAAGGCGGCCAATTTTCCGCCTCGTAGGGTAGTCATATTGGCAGAACCCTTTTAGTTTAAACAGACCGAGGCGGCCTTCCGCAACGGGAGGGGCTGGCAGTGGATAAACAGGAAACAGCTGATAGCAGGAATTAGCGAGCAGGTAGTAGTAAGAGGGAAACACAAACCTTGCAGACACTGTGAAGATGAGCAACTGAGGAGACAAGGCATTGCATGCAACATGAATAGAAACAGAAATGTAACATCAGAATACTGGCAACCAATTAATAAGTTAAAAATAGATGCAAAAATGTCAATAATTATTGCATCCTAGTGAACATTATAAACAGTATAGGTAAGCGGTGTTGATTGCCTGACTTAGTGCAGATTAGTCATGAAATGGAATTCCTTGTTAGTTGTACTATATTGTCTAACTATGCATGAGAGGGACAAAGGTGACAATGTCAAGTAAAGTCAAATAAAGTGTAGTAGTGCAGGGTTTGAACTGTAGGCTGCCACCTCATCCTGGGGCTGCAAAGTTTCATGGCTGGAGACCTCCACGTCAGTGACCAATGTGACGATGGGGTCAAAGGTTTCACTTGTGTCATTGACTTTCAAAATAAAAGGAACAACAGCTCAATAATAGTGATTTAGATGTCAAAATATTACACAAATACTGCACAACTTTTGACATTTGTTTTATTCTGAAAAATTAAATATGCATTTCGTTTGGGCAGGTGTGAACACAGCAGTCACACTTGGAAGTGCAACAACTGGATCAAGACCAACTTGAAGAGGCGGTCCCATCCGGTTACAAACGACCTTTGGTGTGGTTCATTTGCAGTGAGATTGTGTTCCGACCTCAATCCGAAACAACTGCAGTTGCATTACACATTTTTTGGGGTTAAACATGAGCATGTTACAGTCCGAGAGGATTATTAATGTGAGCCTCCTCCTGTACTGCCTTAATATGCACATTCGGCGCATCCAATGCATCAAAACATTGTTTTCTAGTTGGAGCCGCGCCTCGTTTTCAAGCTGTATGGTTTGCCTAAGATGAACAGTGCAAGCAATATAGTGCACGATGACCGGCGCTAAAATCAACCCGTATAGCTGTTCCTCCATTGTGACATTAGAAAGTGTTGCATTTATCTTGCAAGCGCAGCCTACTCTTCTTTGATGTTTTGTTTACTTCCTGGATTTTTCCCGCATGGAAATTCTGACTAATAAGAGCAGCTTTCTCGTGCAGGCATTTGATCTGGTCCTTTTGAAAATGCTGCCGTGAAAACATGTACCAACTCTAGGTAATTATGCAACTGTGTAACACAATGAGTTCCAGATTTGGACCAAAGCAAGACAACTCTAGGTCTGAAAGCATCCTAACTCTACACCTCCACATTTTTTTTACTTTTCAAACTTGTCATCAAGTGACGATCACCTGAGTCAATTATCAGACTGCACACAGCTCCCTCTGGAGACACTTAATGATTTAAAGTTAAAACATTATGCAACACCAGGGGCGTGTTCAATCTGGAACCCTACTTTCTTGTTCAATAACGTTCTCTAGGCCCTTGGCTTGTGTGTAATAAACGGGCTACAATTTCTCTTGTTTAATCTTCTTGAATCAACACCTACATACCGCACAATGTGTACATCCAGCTTCCCTCTTGACTCAGCTGCAGCAAGTTACCCTGAGTCTGTTACACTAACACCTGTCCCCCATCAAACAATGTCAAATAGGAACTATAGTTACTCTCACTTGACTTAAAGGTACACATGAAAATATATGAATAAAATGATACTTGAAGTGCTATGAATGATAAAGGAATAATTACTGTATGTAATTAACTTGCTTCTGTAAGTCCAATATAACAATGTTAAACTGTTCTAGCTAAAATATTCATCTTTCCACCGTGTCTTGCAACACATAAAGTAGTGTGGTGACTTCGGTAACTAAATAACGCTAAAATATATTGTGTATAATAACTACGGTTACAAATCTGCAAAAAGCGTGCACATTTTTCACTATGGTTTCCAGAGTGAATGATATGTTTCTTGGAAAAAGCATGAAACGGGCTTTGGGTTATGTTTTCTCTCAATAGGTGGGTGTGTCAGAGGTGTTACCCACTCAGCAGTGACGTGTATATAAACCAAATTCTGGCAAATCATTATTTACTGTGCAAACTATTTTTGTTTTTCATACTCACTTTGGCACTTCTTAATTTTTTAAATCACAACCTCCACACAACACTGAAAAGGCGTGTCAGCCAAGACAGCCCAACAGTGTCCAAAACCCTCAGAATCTCAGGGCGAATCTCATCCACACCCTGTGCCTTGCCGCTGAGGAGCTTTTTGACTACCATAGCAACCTCTGCCAGGGATATGGGCGAGAGTCCTGTCAAGTCCTGAGGCTCTGCCTCCTCCCACGGTGGACGTAACAGCTAGGAGGCTGTATGGGGATGGGGTCAAACAAGGGCATAGGTTTGATTTTCACATTGGTAGGGACATAAAAGTGCTCCATGGCGACGACCTGTACGTTGATGATTTTTTAATGCAATTTCACGTCATGTGATACTGATCACTGCTTTATAATGCATATTTAGATATCTACACTAAATACAAGCATGTCTTGGTTAATGTATTCTCTAATGTTATCAGTTACATGAATATACACTGATAACTTCATCACATCTGTCCGTATGTGCTTCCCTGGGTAAACTATAATAATAACAATAACAGTATACTCCGAAGGGGCTTAACTTCAGTACCAGCCTGCGGTCTGCAGTTGGGTTGGTAATAGTGATCCAAATTGATATTGATATCGGGTAAAAACATATATTATGCATGAATCAACATTTACCCCTAGTCACAATGCTGAATCTCACTATCAACATATATCCTTCACGATTCAATCTCACCTGTGAGGCTCCTGTCTCTC
>NC_065527.1:37507585-37513427 GCF_006386435.1 Epinephelus moara | reverse complement strand
AATGTTAAGAAAACGGTTACTCTTCCTGTCTCCTAAGTGGGCGTGGTTAGCTCTCCCTCCAATCAGAGCCTGACTGACTTTAGCTGAGCTGACTGTTCACACATTTATTAATTACACATTGACAAAATATTTCACACAACTCCTAAGGTATTCAGCAATGGCAAACACAATGTTAGCTGGGGGATATGAGCAGAGATACTGGATCCAGTAACGTTATCTCTGATGTGAGGTTCTCATCCAGTATCTCTGACATGACAGCTGGCCCACCCACAGTGCTGACTGAAAGTGACACTAGCTTACCTGTCTGCTTCCTTTGGGAATGAAAATACATTTTTCCTATTATTGCAGCCTATTGCTGCACAAAGCTTGGGCATTTTTTATTTATTACTAGCGGTAAATAACTGTTTGTAAGCTAACTGTGATTTTGCGCCTGATTTTCAGGGCTCAAACAAAGTTAATTTTCTCTTGATCTGTGCAGATGAAAAATGCAGCTTTAGTGTCACAATGTTGGTATGATGTGTGGCTTGTGGAAAATGAACCCAATATTTATTTTAGTGACTATAGGGCGAAAGAATTGACCATAAATTGTGATCACGTTCATTTTCCTCATTGACGACAATACATTCAGAGCTGCCGCAAGTCTCCTACAGGGACGTGGCGCTGACGTCACTGAATCAGGAAGTGAGCTGGGTGGGGTATCTCGCTTTATCCAATATCTCTGGTCGTTCCCTCACGAACTGCCGTGAACTGTACCAAAGATACTGTATTATAACAAGATGGCCCACCTACAATATACCCCCATTGTATGAAATGGTAGCCTATACATTTCCGGTTATCGTAGATTAGCTGGGCTAACCGTTAGCCATTAGCGGTGTCTGTAATAACTCAGTAACTCAATAAACAGTCCGTGAAAAAAATATTTTTTCCAGTAGATATCTTAGTTACAACATGATTGAGCTAGCAAAGCAGTTTTGTGTTGATATGTGTGGTATTTATTCAGTTTTGGNCAGAAAAATGGCTACATCCCCGCAAGATCAATCACCGCATAAGTTAATAAAGCATGTGTTGAAAACGCTTGAAAACTGCTACACAACCGGAGGTGGTAGGGCGGGACTTCAGCGGGTGGCTCGTTCCGCCCAATGAGAGGCTGATCTCTGCAGCGAACTTCCGCCCACTCAGACTAAGAAAGCATCAGTTGCTGCAGCTGACAGGGACAGCTAACAGCAGAAGCAAAGCTAACATCAGGACGTCACCTGTTAAAAGCCTGCCGTTGTTGGATATGACATGAAATTACTCCAGTTAGCTCAATCATGTTGTAACTAAGACATCCGCTAGAAAAAAATATTTTTTTAATCCAGTATCTTTGGTGAAACTGCACTGATTTCAGCACCAGAGAGGAGCTATCTGTTTCCGGATCTCGCGAGAGTGTGTTGTTCAGACAGAGACAGGTCTTGAACAAAGTAAATTTTCTCTTCTTTTTCTAAATTTGTCTTATATGTGGCTTGGGATAAATGGGTCCAATATCTGCTTCCGTGACTATGGGGTGGAAGAATCTGCCATAATCTGTAATAACGTTCATTTCTCCCACTGATATCAATAGACTCAGGACCTGCTGTTAATCTCCTAAAGGGGCGTGGTGGTTGCGAACCCCACGTGACACTGATACAGGAAACTGACTCGCAGTGGACCGTCTTGGTTTAAGTAGCAGCGGCGCTGGGGAGGACCAATCACACGTTACCAAAATAACGGTAGAGCCAATCGATGAGCAATACGAGGTTAGAGGCGGGACGTATGGTAGACACCAACGATTGTTAACCCTTTGTGTACCATATTAAGCAGACGCCGACAGCCAGTGTTTATATTGGTAGGGACAATACAGAAGGGGCTGAATATTGGTAGGGACGTGTCCCTACCCAATCCTACGCCTATGGGGTCAAAGTTAAATGATTAAAGAAAAAAAGATCCATCAAAAATGGTGCCATTTGCTATATGTGCTCAAAAGTGGCAAACCCATCTGCGTCAGGGTTTACTTTTTTATTTAAATTTTTTTTTATACTGAGTAGCTATCTAAAACAAAAATATGTACTTTTTTTAAATATAAGTTTTAAAAGTGAAAAATGATTGATTTCTTACTTCTTACTTATTTTTACTTCTTATATCTTACTTCTTTGATACTTTTGTCACATATGATGATTGCTGGGTAATATGTATGCTGATGTTGTCCCATTTCAAGTCTCTTTATATATGCAGGATAGCGTGCACTAGGGCCCATCTTAACATCTTTACGCCACTAAATAATATCCTTATTTTTTTTCCCAGTACAAAAACATATATAGTATTGAGAAAATTATACTACAAGGAAAGTGTATGGAGACAAATAACATTTTAAAGTAATTATAATATTTTTATCAATACATTTTGTCGAATAAGAAAGAGAAAAAATATCAAAGACAAAATAAAGAAAACACTTACCGCAGTTATATTTAATTATGTTTATGGTTTATTAATTAATTATGAAATGATTAATGGTTTTATTATATTATTATTATCATTATTATTATCATTGTAGGCAGAAGCAGTGAAATTGAATCCAGTGACTTTAAATTGAAGAGGGGTGGAGTCGGAGAGCGGCGGTGCCGCCCTCTGGTTGGCTGCGGGGGTCTATTATGCTAATGAGGAGGGCGTGGTGTGGAGATGGGGACGCTGCGTTGCTGAGAGACTCCTCATTGTGCCGTTTGGACCCAGAGTGGAGACACCCTCTCCCTCCTTGTCTGCCTGTCTGTCTGTCGCGGTGGATTTATACCGGAAACGGCTCGGTGCCGGAGGAGGATTTTCACGCCTCTTCGGTCCCGTTTTTTTGGAAATAAACTGAGCTGTTGTGGATTAATATGCCTGTGTGTTGGGGCTGGACGGAGTGTCTAATGTCTCTGAGCAGCTATGGACACAGAGGTGAGTTTCCTCTTCTTCTGCCGGCGTTTTCCTCCAAGAAACCCCGCGTCTCTGCTCCTCCCGGTGATTGTGTGTGTGTGTGTGTGTGTGTGTGTGTGTGTGTGTGTGTGTGTGTGTGTTCGCGTGCATTTGTGCCTGCTGCTTGCTGTGTGTGTGTGTGTGTGTGTGTGTGTGGATGCAAAATCGGAATCAGGATGCTTTTTGTTACCTGACATGGGATGAAATGAAAAGTGTGTGTTTGCGTTAGCCTTTTTTTGTGTGTGTGACTGTTTGGCAGCTTCGATTGATTGCTGTCAATCACCCGGTCATCAGCACGCGCAGCAGCAACAACAATAAAGAGCCGAAGAGGCAGGAGTGTGTGTGTGTGTGTGTGTGTGTGTGTATAAAGATTCAATAACTCCAGTCACCCTCTCTGCAGCCTGATGCGTTAACTTCATCTTTCTGCTAACGGGCTGATTTTATTGGGGTCTGCAAGACTCGTTTGGGTGTGCAGGACTGATTGGGGTCTGCTAGACTTGTCTGGGTCTTGTGGACTGATCAAAGTCTGCAGGACTGATGAGGGTCTGCAAGACTTGTCAGGGTCTGCAGGACTGTTGGGGGTCTGCAAGTCATGTCAGGAACTGCAGGACTGATCGGGGGTCTGCAGGACTGGTCAGGGTCTGCAGTACTGATTGGGGTCTGCAGGACTGGTCAGGTCTGGCAGGACTCGTCAAGGGTCTGCAGGACCAAGACTCACCCCCCCATCTCTGCCTCTGCTCCTCATGTTTCCTTGACTGACTGAAAACATCCTGAGCTTCAGACAGGAGGCTCCTTTCTTGTTGAGAGTAGATGTTGATGTTTATGGATTGATAACAGAGTCCAGATTCTGTTCCTGATCCAAGTCCTTTATATGTGGTGTAATGAGCTGATCCAGTATTTATTTTAGAACAATCTGTGGTTGCAGTGTTCCAGTGAGGGGATAGTGACAGCTGATGTACTCCCAGTGAGGCTTTTTTCATCATTGAGTCATTTGTTGAATTTTCCGATCATTTCATTCATCGATTTGAGTAGAAATGTCCCTTTATGACTTTGCAGAGTCCAGAATGACGTCTTCAGGTTGCCTGTTTTATCCGACCAACAGTCCAAAACAGTTTACTGAAACATGTGACAAACAAAGGCAGAAAATCTTCACAGCAGCAGATTTACGGCCTCCAATCCTGATCCGACTCATTTAACAGCAAAAACTGCCAGAACCAGGACTGAGCTCAGTCCAGGGTTTCACTCACAACAAGACTTAATTTATGAACCATCAAATAAAGTCCTGGATTGGGTTCCACTGCGACTCTTTGGATCCACTCAGAACATCATAATCAATCAGATGATTTAATGGAATCAGTCACTCGACAGAAAAGTAATCAGCAGTTCTGATATTTAAGGATATTGTTTCTGTTGGATAAATTGTGGTGTTTTTGAGTAAATGGTGTCAGCTGTTTTGTGGGTTTATTGGTTTGATTTAACACTAAATGACTCAGTTTAACATCATTATTGGCTGACTTTTGACTTGAATCCACATCTGTTATTTTCCTCACTGATAATCTGCATTATGAAGGGGCACTGGTGTTTATTTGGATGGAAGTACACATAACTGTTTTGGACTCTGAATGAACCAAGTGGATAATAATTTAGTTAAACCAAAATACTCTCCTAGAAAATGATGTACAACTGAAAGAACGGGTGAAAAGCAGTATCTCTGATACAAAAATATAACTTTGTAAGTGTTGCCAGGTTTTGTAGTGTTTGATATGAAGAGTTCAGGATGGATTAAAACTTTGAAAACATTTTCTTTGATTCCTCATAATTTCTCTCCTCACCATGTTGAAAAACTGAAGAAAAATGTCAAAGGAAAGACCAAAAATTCTACAGTATTGATGCTGGAAAAGCTCCATCAACCCTCCTCTACTTTAGTAAATCCTGGAGGTAAAATCACAGTGGGGTCATTTGACCGGATTAAACCCTCTGATCAGACTCTGATCAGGGATTTAAGAGTAAATTCTCAAAGTAAACAACCTAAGTTGTCCTGAACTGGCTTTTATTGGCCTCATTAATGAGGCCTTCATGTTGTTTGATGAGTTTGAACAGTTAATTTACGACAAAGAAAAGGGGGCGGTCTGTCTGAAAGTCGTTTACCTGCTGCCAGATCATGTTTTTATTATCCAGGGGTGAAACACAGCTGTCACTTCAGGAAGGACGTTGTTCCGCCAATTAACCGCCAATTATGAGCCGGATATTGAATTATTAATGTCAGTGTTTATGCTTTTTGGCAACAGAGTCAGAGTGAGGCTGCAGGACGGAATCACTGCTGCATGGAGGAAAGATCAACATGCAGGATGAATTGACAGGATGTAATGGAAGTTAAACCACCGTTTTTCATGGAAAATAGACTTTACAGTGTGTATTATGTGTTTTAAAAGGTGGACATAAACGTTTATGAGCTGATGATCTCCAGCTGATGGAGAGTTATACGAGCGTAAAATATAAAGTAGAATTCCTGTAGAAAGAAAATCTGCTGGAATCATAAAGGTTGTAAAATGCTCTGATGCACCTGAATGCTGCACTTTGTCACAGTCAGCTGATAGTGGAGCTGGTGGTATGTCTTTGAAATGCTCTTAACACATAAAGTGATACAACTGTTCTCATTCAAGATTAATTTATTGACTCTTTTATGATTGACTGATGGATCATTGAGTTTGTAGTGAATTAAATCTGAGACAACCAAAGAATGATGTCACTTTTTAATTTACATGACAGGGTTCAACGCTAAGGTTTTTTTTCACTTGCCCGGTCGGGCAAGTAGGTCAGAGATCTACTTGCCCGAAGTCAGTTTTTACTTGCCCTATAAAAATTGTTTAATTTA
>NC_065527.1:37483078-37506790 GCF_006386435.1 Epinephelus moara | reverse complement strand
GCCTGTGCCTGTGACTTCAGGCAGAGAGACGCTGCATCAGAGCAGAAGAGCACGTTTTAAAATACATTTATTTTATCAATTAGTTATTAACTTTTACTATTTTTAGCAACTTGACCGATCGGGCAAGTGAGTTGTTAGTTTACATGCCCGACCGTGAGTTTTACTTGCCCCGGGCAATCGGGCAATCCTTATTGTTGAGCCCTGCATGATTAGTAGATTATCAAAATTGTTGATTATATTTTTGTTAATGGAGTAATTGATTAATGGACTAATCATCTGAGCACTAAAGAGACATATTTATGGTATTTAGAGTTCAGTAACCAGGACCCATCTGTACTGTTTCGAGGCAACTTTGGCTTTTGGTTTCCACATTATTTTTTACACTTGAATTGATTAAGATCTGCTAAAATTTATACCTCAGATTTTAATACTGAAGAAGTAGAAGACATAACACCAAGAGTGTTTAAACATGCACTATATGGACAAAAGTATGTTGACACCTCTGCAGCAACAAACTGTATGACTGTCCTTCTTTCAGCAGCCAGGTGTCACTCCCAGCTGGCCTGTTGGTGTTAGACAGCAACGCATAGAGGTAGGGCTGCGTGGTATACCGGTTCGTACCGAAAACCGGTCTTTATTTTCGTTATGATATGAACAACGTCTGGAACGTGCGCAGCGGGAAAGTGTTTCAGCGGGGACCCATTTCACCACTGTACACCACATGTGTGCTAGAGCCGCTAGAATGAGAGCATAGAGAAAAGTTTAGAGGTGAGAATGGCTGCTGGAGAGAGTTCTGAAAGCGAAGCAACTGTACACATTTTTCAGCACTTGAATCGGCCATAGCACAACACAGCACTTGTCAAGTGGGCCGAACCCAAGCAAAATACCGTCAAATACTGTGAAACCAATATGATTTTTTTTAAAAATGTGATATGAAAATTTTGTCATACCGCAATATAACGGTAGGGGAAACACTGCCGTATGATGAGAAAGGGGCCTGGTGGAAAGTGATCACGGATGCAGTCGCGATGTATCGACGAGATATGGTGCCCATATTTACCATGGAAAAGCCGGGGTTTATTCACATGCTGAAAGTTTTGGAGCCCAGGTACGTGCTACCAGGCCGCAAATATTTTTCTGAAAATTGATTTTAAGTAGAGGGGGAAAATCAATTTAAATCGTGAATCGGATTTGTTGTGAAAAAATCTGAGATTTGCGCTCCGACAGCATGGTGCTATAAATAACTGAAAGGCTGTATATTCCAATACTGCCCCTAATGACCATTCCAGCTCTAAAATTGGAAAACAAATTTATTCGTGGCGGGTCGCCTTGAATAAATGAATTGTGGAAAACCCATAAGGGGTAGTTGGCTAAATTAACTCAGGACTTTCACCTGGGAGCCACCTGTTCATGTCCCGTGTTAAAACAAAAGTCAATCAAGTTGTTTTAATAATGACATAATGTGCTAGTATGTATAGCATACTATGCTAATGGCATGTGACGTTACATTATGTTAGTAACAAATGTACTCACCACGATGGCAAATGGACCTGCACTTGTATTGTGCCTTTCTTGTCTGCGACCACTCAAAGTGCTTTCACACACTCAAGTCACGTTCATCCACTCACACATGCACATTTACACTCTGGTGGACGAGGCTTATGACCATGGTGCTACCTGCTACTCAGTTTAAACACACCCACATTTTGGGATCAATCTGGTGTTCAGTGTCTTGCCCAAGGACACTTCAGCATGAGGATAGGAGGAGCTGGAGATTGAACCGCAGATCTTCCATTTAGTGGACAACTGGCTCTGCCTCCTGAGCCACAGATGTTTTTTTTCTAAACCTAACTATGTGTTTTTATTGCCTAAACTTAAAGCCCCTACAAGCAACTTTCATTTTGGGTTGATTTTGGCGACCCTGTAGACAAAAGCGGTAGTGTTTTGCCTGAATGAAGCCTACATTTCCCATGAGATGACGAATGAAACAACAAGACGTGAAAACTTTGCCCCCACTCCTATCGGGGATCCCTGCTCACCTCTGCCGCGCCCCAGCTCCACCACTGCCGCTGGGGTAAACGTAGCGGTCAGCTGGTAAGGCTGAAGGCCTGTTTGGCGAGCACTTCCACGGCTTCTTGGACTGAGTATGGAGCGGTGCCTCACCTCTTTATTTCTCGGCACTCGCTGGACCCTGTCGACGCCTGGCTGATACCGGACAGCTAACGCCGTGGACTGGCTCCTGCCAGGATTGGGCTGGTAAATGCTAGATCACCAGCGAACAAAACGTTTATCTTGAAGGATTTCCTGACTTCCCNGGTATGGATATACACTATATAAAAATAGCTTATCTTCACACCGATGGTCTCATTTGCTGTTGTAGGTCACACACAGACATCAGCAGAAACGAGAGACTTTTGCATATCCAGTTAAAAGTTCCTTGTAGTGGCTTTAAGGAAGTATACCAAAAACCACATTGTTTACCAACATAGTACGTTTTCTTTGAAAAGAGTATGCATAACAAACAGAACTGTACATTTCCTGTGTATTTTGAAAAGAGACCATGCATGTAACAAATGTAAATTGACACACTGTCTCTGAATGTCCAAAACTGATGCACGCTGGTACGTAGCGGGTCATATTTTGATGTGATGGGCCACTGACCAAGTATTGGTATTTGATGACTTGGGAGTGAGAATGTTTTGATTTCAGTCAACAACTTTTAACCAAGTTTGTTCTGTAAGTTTTAGGGCTGTAGTCTCCTGGTCAACTAGTTGATTATTTGGTCGCTATGCTCTCGTCCGACCAAATTCTCATTGGTCGAATAATCGCTGTGTTACTTTCATAAGGAGAAAAGTGCTACATCAATAGCTTTCCAGGATTAATCCATTATTTCCTGTGGCGGGGGGGACAAGCTAAGTTACCTGTGAAAATGGGGGTGTTTTCAAATCCCCCCCTGTTGTTGACAGAAAGTTGGACTCGCCCACCCTAACGCTCAGTATTGCGGTGATGCAGACCTCCTGTCTGTTTCTGTATACTGACACTGTTTCCCTCAGTGGAAACAAAGCTTGTATTTACTTGTATTTCACAGATAAGAAACAATAAATTGTGAAGACAGTAGAGCCTCCACTAAAATAGCATTTTAAGTCTTGTGTGTGATCCTTTATGGATTTGTACTTATGGATTTTTCCTGGCTTCATATGAACAGAGGAAATCTCCGCTCATCGCTAAGCTAATGTATACAATGTAAAATGCCATAGGCTGGCGCTAATAATGTTAGCATGTTGTATTTGTTTGGAAAACGTGTTTAGTGTGACGGTTGTTTTGTCGGTGAATGGTGTCAATTGCAAAGGAGCCAAATTGTGTGCTGTTCCCTTTGTTAAATGCTGCTGTTGTCCCTGGTTTTATATGAGAAGAGGGAAAGATCGCTAGACGCTAGGCTGATTTATACAATGTAAAATGCCATAGACTTGTGCTAATAACTTTAGCATGTTGTATTGGTGGGGGAAAGTGTCTGTCTGTCAATTCTGCGATTTATAGTGATGCTGATTTGTGTACTTGTGTTTGAAATTGTCTCTATTAAGTAGGGGTGGGCGATATATATCGTTACCGATAATATCGTCATTGTTGTTTTAATGATGTGCAAATTTACGTTATCGAGTATGCAAATGACTTCACAAAAACAACTGAAAACATACGTTGAAACCAGGTTGAAACCCCACACATTCACCGAACAAGAGTTGCGTAACTTGCGTGCAGCAGCACGCCGCAGTATGCCTAGGTGGTCTCACTGGCATCTTCCTGGCAGGTTAGCCTGCTGCTAAACAAACATTAGTGAGACAACATGGCAACACCGCCCACGGATGCTCCAGCAGCTTCGGAAGACGTGGGTCAACTACAGTGATAGGTCCCAGGGTCCCAGCCTGTAAGGTGGGAACTCATGCTGTATTGTGTTGCAGGGGAACAAATAACGGTTTGCTAAAGTACCTGAAGCCTGCGTGGTTCATGAGCGGTTTGCGGTTATACAAACAAATAACTGAACATGGTGTCAGAAGTAAAGTCAGACGCGAGCGACAGTACTAGTGACTTAGTTTGCATATAGCGACACGCAAAAGTGTCTAGTTGTAGGTCGGGAAAGTTCGCAGTACCGGAAGACCATCTACGGAGCTACCTAGCCTAGCCACAGTTAGCTAAACGAAGCGGCAACATGGCACAGTTTCAAGTCTCCCCGCCGGAAAAGTTCACCTTCAAGGCTGAAGACTGGCCTAAATGGATTAAACGCTTCAACAGATTCCGCATTGCTTATGGATTGGAGACCCAAGCAGAAGAGAATTGCAGGAATGTGATCTTTGAGAGAGCAAATTTTAATCAGCGGCATCAAGAAACGTGCGAGACAGCCGACAGTTTCATTACGGCGCTGCACTGCCTGGCAGAGCACTGCGGTTACGGGGCTCTACATGATGAGATGGTGAGGGACAGGCTTGTGGTGAGTCTGCGGGACAAATGCCTATCTGAACAGTTGCAAATGGACCAGGAATTGACGCTACAAAAGGCCGTCACCAGAGTCAAACAGAGCAAGCAGGTTAAAAAGCAGCAAGAAATGTTAAGAAAATTTTTCCTTCAAAACATTGTCCATTAATATCATCCATGAGAAACAATTAATGAGCTATAACTCAGGCTGTTAAAAACACATATTTAAAAGAATATCGTCTAATTATTGTTATCGTCAAAATCCCCCAAAATATCGAGATATTATTTTTTGTCCATATCGCACACCCCTACTATTAAGCCATATTTAATGTGTGTGACACAGACACACCACCGCAGAAGTAAAAATAACATGCAGTTTTTTTTTTTCCCCACGACCAGTAACGGACTGGCCATCTGGCATTTGGGCAAACGCCAGATGGCCAGGAAAAAAAAAAAATTAAAAAATTAAAAAATTAAAAATTAAAAAATAAATAAATAAATCTTCCCTTGGCGGCCCAAAACATTTTTATCGGCCACAAAAGTAGTAGCCTAAATATAATTTTAAATAAATACACAAAAGTAGTAGCCTAAATATAATTTTAAATAAATATGAGTGAAATGGGGCTACCGGTAATATGAAGTGTTTTTGGTCATCAAGCATTTTCTCGCGATCATTGAGTGATGACATTTGACATCTGACAAGTGACAAATGAATGATGGGTAATGCACTCAACGTCAACGACAACATCACAACAAGAAAAGAAAATAGATCGAGGCACGAAAAGACGGGTAGAGAAGGGTGGAGCGGAGAAAAAGAGAGAGAAAAAAAGGAAAGCTATGCTTGCGGAGAGTGAAAAGTATGCGAAAATATCAGATTTATTTACAAAAAAGTGTTTACCTGGCGGCGACAGACCGAGCACCTCTGCAGCAAGTGCAGCTAGCAGTACGGCCTCTGCCTCAGAGAAGAGCAAACTCCTTCGCAGCCTGCTAACTACTTAAAGGTAAGACATATTAATAATAAATAATAATAACTTAATTTGTATAACACCTTTCAAAACAGAGTTACAACGTGCTTAACAATAAAAACAGTTACACAATAAAAACAATTAGTACATAAAACAATAAAACATCAAATCATTTAAAAACAGTTACAATAATTAATTACCATCAATTAAGAAAAGACCATACGATAAATGTGAGTCTTAAGAAGAGATTTAAAAGAAGACACTGAGAGACACATATTTATTTTTATACTCTAGCTGTGCAGTGCTCTTGTCATGTTTTGGTGAAGCTATTGTAATATGCATTGTGGCTGCTGTAACATTTATTATGGCTTATAACACATAGGGTCCTTCTTGTTTCTGTTGTAACTAGTGCTTTTGATAGAGCTATTGAAATGTGCACTGTGGCTGTGCAGTGCTCTTTTCATGTTTTGGTGAAGCTATTGTAATATGCATTGTGGTTGGTGTAAGATTTATGTTTCTGTTGTTATAATTTGGTTGTGCTGTATTCTGTCCAAGAGGGGGCGCCTATGGTTAATGGTGGAAGTAGGCTAAGCCTTTAGGATGAAGTTGTGTGGTGTTTGATTTCAGATTTTCGTGTTTTGGTAGACATAGAGCTAGTATTATTAACTGAGGTTATTAGTCTGGCCTTTGAACGTGCCTGAATTTATGGGGGTTCTGCTGCTGCCTTATTATCTTGTGTGCTGTGCATTGTTGTCTACTGTACCAGTGCGATTGTAGTGAGTTGATTGCGTGGTGTGTGTTCTGAATTTCTGCATTCTCATCATATGGTTAGCTTTCCACATGCTCCCATGCAAGCCACAAATCAATTTTATCATTCATAATGACTGTGTCTGTATATCTCCTCTTCTATTGTGCATCAAGGCAGTGAGTGAGTGTGTGAGTTTCTCTGGTAGTTGTGGAACAGTCTGTGTCTCTGTGGCGCTCTGAAACATTCCGCCAATGGTAGCGTTTTTTATGTTAGTATGTGTAAAATCATCAGTCATAGTACCTAGTAATATGTGGGAGGGGGGGTATGAGACACCACGCCTGTTCTTTCACAAATAAGGAACTGATGATCTAAAATGACGTAAAAATGCATATTTTTTTGTAAAATAATATGAAAATGTTTCACCCTTGGCTGGCCGATGCGCCGCCATGGGCCTCTGTGTCAAAAATGCCCGGGCCTCTTTTTGGTCCCAGTCCGTCACTGCCCACGACTAATTGATTAGTTGAAGATTATGTACGACTTTAGTCAACCAAGATTTTCTTTGGTTGACTACAGCCCTAGTAAGTTTAACCCCCAAGGTCTAATTTGATCTATGATGACCAAACATAATTTAAAAGGTTGTAACTTCCATGTGTCCTTTATGATGGCATAGATACAATCAGTAGATGGCACTAGAGGGCAGAATTAAAAGTTTAACACAACAACAAACTGTTGAGGAGGCTGTAATATTGTACCTTTTAAATGGAGGCTCAGTTGTAGGAAAAATGGCCATAATGGACCAACCCCATGGTTGGTCCATTATGGCCATTTTCCTGACGTGGATGGAGAATTGCTTTCACTGTATTACAGATTTATTCTGTTCCGCCATTATTTAAATTTATTCGTCGTCTCCTACGGTTGTTTCTTGCTTAAACTATGCCACACTGCCTCTACGGTTACCAGTGGTTCTGCTTCGTTTGGTCCATATTTGCAAGCTCTCAGAAAACGTGCAGAAATAACATTAAACATGAATAAGCTGGGGCGTCGGTGGCTTAGTGGCAGGCGCCCCATGTACAAGGCTGTTGCCACAGCGGCCCGGGCTCGAATCCAGCTCGTGGCCCTTTGCTGCATGTCATCCCCTCTCTCTCCCCCTTTTTTTACTGTCCTGTGCATTAAAGGCAAAAATGCCCAAAAAATATCTTTAAAGAAAAGAAAAAAAAAAAAAAAAACATGAATAAGCTCTTAGAAAGAGTATGTTTTTACCTAAAATGAAGGAGGGGAGGCACCAGATCTGAAATATAGATTTTTTTTAAGGCAATCAGAAAAGTTGGATTTTGATGTTTGTTCAGAGGAGCTGTTGGACATTGTTTCCGTACACAAAACCAGCTTCATGAAGAAGTTTGTTGTGGAAGAACCTGACTGCACTGAGCTCTTACATTAACCTCATCCAACAGCTTTGGGATGCACTGGATCACAGACTGGGAGCCGGACCTCACCAGTGTTGGCCCTCGGGCTTAAGGTTTGGGGACTGCTTGTGGCCAGGTTACATAAGGGGAAACAGAAAACAAGCGAGACACAGATTTTAACACAAACATGCAGAGAAATTGTTTATTCACCAGCTCATAAATGAAATGTTAGATAACTACAGCTGTGTATTTTATCAGAATAAAAGACTGTGCAACCTCTTAAAGCGTGCAACACTTTTTTCCTGTTTAACATGTTACAAGCTCAGCATATTGAGGTCAGCTGTCCACATACTTTAAGCTGTTTTCTGTATTTTGCAAGACATACATTTCTGGATTCCTTAAAATAAATATCTGTGTGTTTTGCCTTTTCATAATTTTGATTTACTAAATATTTGGGGTTGTCTTCAGCCCCCCCTTCGACCTTTTAAGAGGATAAACGGTTACAAAAAAATGGATGGATGGATGGATGGATGGATGGATGGATGGATGGATTGATATGTGTAGTGCCTATCATCATACAGAAATATATTGCACTGTCTGCAGATTATTGTCCATCTTTACTGTTGTGATGTTTTTGCCATAATATGTTGTTTTGTGTATGATCCTGAGATGGAGGTCAAAGTTCACACGTCTCTTCGTCAAACACAGAATATAAACCAGGATTAACACGAAAACCAGTCCCTCCTCCCACCCCCCCAGTCTAGACTCAGTCTTCTATTGTTCCACGGACCGTCTGTGAAGGTGTTTCCATCTGAAACGTGTCTTTGTGTTATTTTTTTTACCTGAACGAAGCACCTGTCTCACAAATCTGTCACCAGAGCAGGCAATCAGCAGCCGTCTGTCTGCTTGCCACTGCCTGTCCATTGTGTGTGTTAACCTTGGGGTGCGTTTGGACACAATAAACTGCAAGTCCCTGGTGGGTGGGCGGGCAGACTCCAAGGAGGAGGAAGCGGAGAGAATACTGTTATTCCGGTGCAGGAAGATTAGCTGCGTCGCTGTCAAAGCCTCCGAACTGCCGCATGTCATCAGCCATTATGTTCTCCGTGCAAATTTGAGCCGCGGGACTCGCCTTTTGTTCTAATCCTCTGTGTGTGTGTGTGTGTGTCTGTCTGTCTGTCTGTCTGTGTACGTGAGTGTGTGAGAGAGTGCTGTAGCCGAGCTTCTGACTGCAGGAAAACTGTGGAAATGAAACTTCGTCATCATTATTGGCAAATAATAATCCAATGTTTTTTTTGTTTTTTTTTGGGGGGGGGGGGGGGATCCTTTTTCTCATTTCCTTTTTGTCTTGTCTTTCCTTGAGAAAGGAAAGAAGGGGTGGGAAGTGAATAAACTGAAAGGAGGAAAGGAAGGAGAGGAAGGTTTGGAAGTAAAGGAAAGAAAGGGAGAGAAATAAAGGAGAAGAAGGGAGGGAAGGGAATGAAAGGAGGGGAAGGGGAAGTGAAAAATAAAGGGAAGGAGACACAAAAGAAAGGGCAGGGAGTTATGGAAAAGAAGGGAGGAAATGAAGCAAAGTATAGGAGGGAAATTAAGCAGAAGAAGGGAGGGAAGAGAACAAAAGGGAGGGAGGAAATTCAGAAAACAAAGGGATAGAAGTGTGCAAAAACAAAGGGAGGGAGAAGAACAAAAGGAAGGGAGGGAAGTAAAGGAAAGAATGAATGGGAAATGAAGGAAAAGAATGGAGGGAACAAAGGAAAGGAAGGGAGGGAAGTAAAGTAAAGGAAGAGTGGGAAATGAAGGAAAGGAAGGGAGGAAAGTGAAGGAAAAGGAGGGATGAAAAGAAGCAAAGGAAGGGAGGGAAATGAAGAAGAAGAAGGATGAAAAGTGACAGAAAGTAAGGGAGGGGACTAAACAAAAGGAGGGGAGGAAAGGAAGAAGAAGGTAGGCAGGGAAGTGAACAAAAAGAAGGGGGGAAGTCAAGGAAAGCATGGGAGGATAGAAAGGAAGGGAAGTGAGGGGAAAAAAGGGAGGAAAGTGGTGGAAAGGTAGTGAAGGGAAGAAATGGAAGTTAGCGGAGGAGGAGAAAGAAAGGAAAGAAGGGTGAGGTGTGTCACTTTGTCTGCAGCCACAGAATTGTGAGGCAAGTTTGTTAAACTCCATCCTCTGCTGGATGAATGCAAGCTCGTCAGTTTTATAACTGATGTAAAATAAATTAAATAAAAATGTTTGTGCAGAAACCTGGAAGATGAAACTTTTATTCTAAATATATAATTAAATAATTCATCTTTGGTCTATTAAATGTCAGAAGATAATGAAAAATGTCAGAGAAGACATCTTCAAAGAGTCCAGACTAGAGAGACTGAGTTTACTGTGATATAAAACAGAGGGAGCAGTAAAACCTGCACATTAAATAACACATCAGTGTGTGTGAACGCAGCCCGGCTCAGTGACGGCTGCTTTAAAGGTCTCAGAGGTGGTTTGATGATGCGAGCGGCTACAGCTTCAGTGTGTGAAGGCCAAATCGCTGCTGTAATCGGCCTGAAAATACGACTCCTGTCCTGAGGCCTGAGCTTTACTGCCAGACCTCGCCACCTCACCCCCGTCTCAGCCCCCCATGATATCAGACTGTAATTGTGTTTGACAGTAGCTCTGACAGATAAAGTACCTGTAGGCTATTATAGAAGCCGATTGTCTCTGTGCCTCAGGTGCTATCTTTGTGTTTTCTGCTCTAAACTGTTGTTTCCTCCCTTTGTTTTCTTCTTCCTGCAGCTCTGAGCTTCATGTTGGGCTTTTCTCTCTGAAGTTTGTTGGGGAGAGAGGAAGAGAGAAGTGTTTGTGATTCCACTCTGTCACCACTTCCTTCCTCTTTTGAGCAAGGCAGCTTTGCTAGCAGACACTGGGAGCAGACTTATTTCAAACTGGAGCTGTGTGGTTGTTTGGTGGAAAAGAAGATGTTTAATTGATCTGAGTTATTGAGGAAGACTCTTATCACATCAACATGTGGCAGCATGGAACCAAACATAGATTTTAACTAAATAAAAGCCCTAAATGATGAATCCTGGTTAAACAAATCAGTATAATGAATCAGGAGTTTAAATGGACATAAATAAGGCAAAGAAGTCGTTTCTAAAGGAGTATTTATCTGACAGATCATTGGAGGAGATATGTTTCTTCTTGTTTGACTGTCGTTAATGTAACTATTATGATGAAGTCAGATAATTTACTGTGATGTTTGAGGTTGTGTGTGGGCATAATTACCTGTAACCACAACCTGGTCTCACTCCGAAGTCGTCAAAACCAAGGGCTTGGTCAGTGACTTCTGTTGTCAGACACATCAGTTTGGTACGCGGCCAGTCGCAGTTATTGTTTAATGGCACCCGGTGGTGTCAGGGGGAAACACAACAATGAATGTAAAGAGGGTGGAAGTCCGATTAGGGTGGATGGGTCCAACAGCCACCGACTTTCACCCGGGAGGTTGGTGTTTGCTTCCTGTAAAATTGTAAAGCCTTTTGTCCTAAACTCCACAGGGATAAGTGGAAAGTGTCATCTGTAACTGTGCCTGTGTATGTTTAATCTGTGTCCATTGCCCTACAAATCAATGGACCCATTCCTACCATACTAGCCACTGTTTACCCACCACCCAAGCCCAATGCTGATTTTTTTTTTTTCTTTTCATGAACTTGCTGCTTTTTTAACCTTTTTAATGTGCACTGTCCCCTAATGTAATACTCCTGGGTGATTTTAATATACACATGGACAATGTCAACAATGCTCTTACAAAGGACTTTACATCTTGTCTGGACAGTTTTGGACTACAGCAATACATTGACTTTCCCACACACTCCAAAGGACACATTCTGGATCTCATCTGTTGCTCTGGTGTAACTCCTGTCAGCTGTGCAGCATCTGATTTGCCCATTTCTGATCACAAGTTAATATGTTTCAATGTCAACCTCACACTATCAAAAACAAAACCGCTACATTCTATTTCTTACCGTAACACTAAGAACATTGATCAGCTCTTGCCAGTGGAATTGCTAATCTCCCCAGCAGAGATAACTTATCCACCCCTGATGAACTGGTTTTGTATTACAATGATGGACTCCATAGTGTCTTAGATGTTCATTGCTCCTCTGAAAACCCGGTGTGTCTCTTTCACCCACTCTGCCCCCTGGTTTACACCAGAATTACGCCAGCTTAAAGCTAAAGGTTGTCGCCTGGAACGCCTTTGTGCTAAAACTGGCCTTGTGGTGAATAAAGATATGTACACTAGCCACTTACTTCATTATAAGAATGCTATAGCTAAAGCTAAATCAACACATTATGCATATTTAATCCAGTCAGGTGAAGGCCACCTGATATTCTTGCTCCTCACCTGTTTTCTACAGC
Organism: Epinephelus moara; assembly: GCF_006386435.1. Classification (NCBI taxonomy): domain Eukaryota; kingdom Metazoa; phylum Chordata; class Actinopteri; order Perciformes; family Serranidae; genus Epinephelus; species Epinephelus moara. The sequence continues at coordinate 37,494,821 of NC_065527.1, read as the reverse complement.
CCAGTGTAACACCTTTATGAACTTTTTTACTGCCAAAATTGAAAATATTCACCAGCAACTGACCACATCTGTCAATACTAACTACAGTTCACCTGATTTGCTTTTCTGTGCTCCCCCCGTGCCTTCCCTGTCTAGTTTTAAACTTCTGACAGTTGCTGAAATATCTGGTCAGATTCGTAAATTTATCCAAATCATCTACCTGCCTGTTAGACCCCCTTCCAACTAACCTAGTTAAAATCTGTCTTACTTCCCTCTCCTTCTTAATAACTGTGATTGTACATTCCTCCCTTACCTCTGGTCTTGTGCCCACATCTCTGAAAACTGCTGCTATAACTTCAATACTAAAGAAACCTGGTGCAGATCCTAACAATTTAAGCAACTTCTGTCCAATTTCAAATGTACCATTCCTCTCCAAAATACTTGAAAGATCAGTTGCAGCACAGGTCCATACTCACCTTAGCCACAACAATCTGTTTGAACAATTTCAGTCTGGTTTTCGCTCCTGTCACAGCACTAAGACAGCTCTGGTAAAATCACTAATGATCTCCTAATGGCAGCTGACTCTGGGCTTTAAACTATTCTTGTTCTTCTCGATCTAAGTGCAGCTTTTGATACCATTTCACATAACATCCTCTTGGATGTGCTAGGTCCCCTTTTATTTTTCATTCACCTAGGGATGCACCCGAATATTCGGTAACCGAATATATTTGGCCGAATATTGCAAAAAAACACACATTCGGTATTCGGTGGAATAAGTAAAAAGCAAGGCTGAATAATAGCGCTGTGTTTTGATAACGCAATCAAACAGCGTGCGGTGACGGATGGAGTAAAATGTCGGCAGTGTGGCGATATTTTACTCCATCCATCACCGCACTTGCATTTGCTACTAAAAATAGTTTTGTGCAGGCAAAATAAATCATTCAGCACGCTGTGTGAGTACAGATTTCAACCAGCAGCAGAAACGAAACGGCGAATCCTGCCGGTTGTGAGTTGAACGGGGGTCACAGACACGGACAGGAATACGTATTCCTGTCAAATACGGCGGCACATGATAAGGGCTTACCGGCGACGGAGAAGTCCGGCTCCAGGTGAATAACTTGTTGTCATGACTGCCCAAAAGTACCTGAACAGCCGAGCCATGGCGGCACACAGTATGTGGCGTGTCAGAGGAGAAACAAGCCGTTCACATTTCTGTCTTTGTGGCAGGTAACGGCCCACAAACCTCACCGCACTTTAGGGACTGTTCGTTACTTATGAAGGGACTTGTCAGGGGAGGGGGGTGGCTGGTTGATTTTTATTTCATATATGTATTTTATTTTGATCCCCCCTATGTTAATCACTTATTGATGCTGTTTTTGAAGTATGAATAAGTCAATAAGTAATTTATTCCATTGAAATATCAGTGATGTATTATAGAAAAGTGATTTATCTTTTTATAAATGACAAAAGGCACATCTGCCTAATTTTTGCTGTGGTATCCTGATACTACTCAGAACCGTGATACTTTCACTGGTATCGTACCGTGGGCCCCAATTTTGGTACCGTGACAACACTAATCTGGAGGGGGTTCATCTGCAAAAACTAATGAAAAACTAAAACACGGCATTCGGTACTCGGTATTCGGCCAAGCGCTTAATATTATTCGGCTTCGGCTTTGGCCACAAATTTTCATTTCGGTGCATCCCTACATTTACCTTCTACCTCTTGGCCATTTCTTTAGAAAATTTGGTATTCAATTCCACTGTAATGCCGATGACACCCAGCTCTATCTATCCACTAGGCCTACTTACAACGCCCCCCCCCCCAATCCCTGTCTCCCTTTCTGACTGCTTACTGTATATTAAATCCTGGCTTTCATGCAACTTCCTCAAACTTAACAGTGATAAAACTGAAGTCCATCCATCCCCTCAGGTTTAGAGTCTGGGTATCATCCTGTGGACAGTACATTGTCCTTTGAGGCCCACATCAATATTGACACTCGGTCTGCATACTTTCATCCACGGATCATCTCCGCCCATCACTTACACCTCAGAGGGCAGCCATCCTCGTTCATTCTCTGGTTGGGTCAGTGACAAATAAGGGTTGGCAAGATGAGCAATTCAGAAATATCTATAGTATAGTAAATAGCAAACAGTTTTAAAAGCATGCATCAGATTTGTTCAAATGTACATTCGGTATTTTTGTTGGTTTTATGTCAATTGAAATGACATTTGCACCACTTTTTTATCAAAAGTATACTGAATGCTAATGAAAATGTCAAATGGTGTAACAACAAAAGAATGATAAATATTAAATATTTTATCCACCTACAGTAGATTTAAGTGTACTTATGATAAAATACTTTATTTTAAAAGCATTAAATTGAAATAAGATATTTTTGGAGTATTTCCATATTTAAATTTTAATGCATTTTGGCAATATTGAGCAGGACATATCCTAAAAGAACCCCTTTTTTTCTAAATAATGCTTGACAAATTATGTAAAATTACTCCAATGACAGGCCAGCGCCGCTCTCAGCGGCGCAGTGATGCGAGGAGAGGGATGGGGTGTGTGAGGTTGAGCCACTTGTTTCTTTGGCAAGTGCTTTCACCATAGGCATTGTGTACTCTGTGGCCATCTACTACCACCAGGATGTATATGAGAAGTGAATGAGCACATCGATTTTCTAGCCTTGGTACTCTCTTCCAGGGCACGTAGGGTACTACTGAGATTTATTTTAATTTTGGTAACAGCATAGTGTGTGCGTATGGCATTTCGCCAATCATAGTGGGCCGCCATGGCCGCGTGACGTTATGATCTCACGATCCGACAATTCCAACCGCTCGGACGGATCCAGTGGACATCCAGTATGTGGTCCGGTCAAGCCACACAATGGACTGGATGTAAAAAAAATAAAAAAATTAAAAAGAAAAGGTCTCGGTGACGGTGGAGTAAGATTGCCCAATCAAAGTGCAAATATGGATTGCGCACCAATCAGTGATTGCCCAATCAAAGTGCAAATATGGATTGCGCACCAATCAGTGAGTAGTTTTCCACAGAAACATTTGGCTGCACTCCATTTCACTCAACCGGTACGCTGGTCAGGCGGAGTCTGCCCCTCTCCTCTCCTCTCCCCTCTCTGAAGTCTGGCTGCAAACTCCGCCTACCCGGCGCGCCGGCTGTTTGAAATTAATTTAAAATACTCAGCTGCCAGCCTTTTTTCCAGCATTTGCTCAACGCCCCTGCCCCCATATAACCCTACACTACTGATGAACATAATAAATACAAGAATGTGAAAGTCAAATGACTTTTAATCAGTATTAAATTTATAGTTAACGGTAAGAGAGGTTAAGGTCACATTTATTTCTATAGCACATTTAAAAAGACGGAAGTCACCAAAGTGCTTTACAAGAACATTGTGAAAGAGAGAGGGAGATGATGAAGCCCAGTGTTACTGTGTAATTCTCTGGTGTATCAGTAAAGTGTATAAATTACACTGCAGAGTGGAGTCTCTACTAACAGAAACAAACACTGACAGCTGACTAATATGAACATTGGCAGGTCAGCGTTGCATATGGTGTATGAAATGTATATCATCAGGCTGCATTTGTATAAACACACCCAGGCGGCGTCTCACCGTCCCATGATAGACAAGCTTACAACTACCAAGGAGAATAGTGATGCACTATTGATTCACCTTGCACATTAACACTCAACTCAGACAGAAAAGCAGCTGTGTCTCACACACACTTACGCAGCCAGAGAGGTAACGATGCAAATATGGCTAACTGTAGAATCACATGGCTAGCGGTTATTAGCCAACTTCAGAGTCAGTTGCTCTGAGGCGCCCAAATCATTCTTCACATTCATACACTCTTATTTTGACTCTCGCTTGCAGAGTAATGCTGTGCTGTGGTTAAAGGAGAGCAAAACTGCAACTGCAGGATCCAAACTGTAGCTGATGATGAGAAGCTGATTTAATCTGTGCTAGATGTTAGTTTGTGTCATTAAAGGAAAAGCAAAGTGTTTTTTAGTTAGTGTGTGTGTGTGTGTGTGTGTGAGAGAGAGTGTCACCTGTTAAGACTGTCATGTGTCTGTCGCTGGTCTCTACAGTGTGTTGATAGATATGACGAGATCAGAGACGTTTGACAGATTTCTTTGCAATGCTCTCGTCTTCTGTCTGTCCTTCACCTTCATTAAAACTGATTCCATGAACTCCAGTCAGTTACACCAGGCCACACACACACACACACAGACACACACACACACACACACACACACACACACACTGTGATTGTGTGTTTGTAGCACACAAGATACAAGAGAGATACAAAATGAGGGAATCCAGAGGACAGGAAGTTCTCAGACCTTTTAATCTGTGTGTGTGTGTGTGTGTGTGTGTGTGTGTGTGTGTGTGTGTGTGTGTGAGTGATTTCCACTCCCTCCCCTCCCTGTTTGCTGCCAGTCTCTGTGGCTGCAGGATGTCATGGTGTGATGAATCAAACATACCTGGCAGGGATGAGCTCTTGCCCTCCTGTTACCTTCTTTCCTTTTTATTTCCTCTGCTCTTCCTCCTCTCTCTGTCTCTCCACTCTTCATATCTTTTTTGTCTTGACACTTTCAGCAGAATGCAGTGTAATTGTGACGCAACACCATGAAAACTGCAGAAGATTCAAGACTGCGTGCTAACTCCGAGGAGGATGTGGGTCATTGAAGGTCACATTTAGTTTCCTGACTCTTATTTCAACTCAGATGCAGCGACAGAAGAAAGACTTTGAGCTCAAAAGTTGTTTGGAAACAGAAGCTAAAAAACCAAGGGTGCACTAACCTGCATCAGATTATCACACAGTCCTGATCTGATGATTGAGTTTGATGTATTATTGATTCTGAGCACTTTTGGGATGCCAACTTCTCCTTCTTCTTCTTCTTCTTCTTCTTCTCCTTCTTCGTCTGAGAAGCTCAAGATGAAAAGAATCATGTGAAGTGCAAACTCAATCTGCTGGTGAGCACCATTTGATTTGGTCAAAAGCACTAGAATAGGCCAGTAAGTGGACCTTGAATTGAAATTGTTTTTTCCTGACTTGATGAATGAGCCACAAAGTTCAGAGCAGTTGTTATGAAAAAAGGCAGGCAGAAACTGGATTCAGCCCCCAGCTCATTTCAGAGCCAAATTTTTATTCAAGGTCAGCAGAATAATTAGACTACCTGATCAATCAACGATCTTCTGGATTTTGGGATGTAAGGCTTCACAGAATACTAAACAAACTTTCCCAAAAGGCAACAGGTCATTTCTGCTTAGAAACTGAAAATACAAAATAAATAGAATAATTAAAAATCGTACTTTTGCATGAGGAGTGTTACAGTTATGCTGCATTTCCTCTCCATGGTACAGCCCTACTCAAAATGCTCTATTTGTTTTTATGCCTCTGCACCAGCGATAGCCATGGCCAGAGGTATAATGTTTTTGGGGTGTCTGTATGTCCGTCTGTCTGTCCCATCCTTGTGGACAGGATATCTCAAGAATGCCTCAAGGGAATTTCTTCAAATTTGGCACAAACGTTAACTTGGACTCAATAAACTGATTAGATTTTGGTGGTCAAAGGTCACTGTGTCCTTGCATTTTTCTCATTCTCATGAACACAATATCTCAAGAACATCATAAAGGAATTTCTTTAGATTTGACACAAAGACATTATGCAACATCATATCTCAGGAAGGGGGGAAAACATTTGGTCAGATACTGAATCGGTGACTCTAATCTTAAAACTGTGCTGATTGTACAGATCTCCTGTATGTGAAGCATCCATGTTTTCACAGACATGGATGTAAACTGTCAGAAACTTGACTGGTGCGCAGAAGCATACAACCATGGGGCGGTAATTTTAGTTTGAATAGCAGGTCAGGCACCATAGTGGTGCAGCGGTTAGCATTGTCACCTTACAGCAAGAGGGTTCCTGGTTCGAATCTGGGGGTGGGGGAGCCCCTCTGTGTGGAGTTTGCATGTTCTTCCTGTGTCAGTGTGGGTGCTCCAGGTGCTCCGGCTTCCTCACACCATCCAAAGACATGCAGGATGGTGACTGGTTGGTGACTCTAAACTGCGGTGTGAATGGTTGTCTGTCTTTAAGTGTCAGATCTGTGATAGTTTGGCGACCCGTCCAGGGTGTAACCTGACTCTCACCCAATGTCAGCTGGGATAGGCTTAAGCCCCCCCACGACCCCCAACAAGATAAGAGGTTATGGAAAATGAATGAATAGCAGAAGGTAGTACCTGGATTTAAAAAAAAAATAAAAATTATTATTATTATTTTTTAATATGTATTTTTTATTTAACCAGAAAAACACTAAGCCACCGACGCCCCAACCTGTGTGCTTCTTTGTGTCTGAGGCTGCCGGGGAAGTTTAACCTGGTTGTCAGCTGTATTTCTCTCTGTGTTTCTTTATCTGGTAGTTCAGTTAGGATTTTCTCTGCTGAGCTGCACTTATATGGATTATTTTTTGTGTCTCTTTCTCAGTGAGTTAATTTATTGTCGCCTCAGGTTATCACACTGTGTGTTTGTAACATCTGAATCATGCATGAATGCTAAACAACTGCTGCATAATACATGGAACAGTCACATGCATATTTTACATTAGAGCAACAGTCCAACCTGTTGGGAGATCCTCCTGTTCCTCTGCACAGTCACACCCTCACATCCATATCAGTTTCTACTCAGAGTCCAGGACGGAGGTTAGTTCAGCTGCTGCTGTCATAAAGAGGGGTCAGCCAAAACATTAAAAGCACTTACAGGTGAAGTAAATAACATTGGTCATCTTGTTACAATGCAATGTTCTGCTGGGAAACTTGGGGTCCTAGCATTCATGTGGATGCCACTTGACACGCACCACCCACCCAAACACCATTGTGGATCAAGCAATGGTTCAATTTTGCCATCTCCATTGATAACTGAACAAAGAGAATGCCGGCATTTAGCGCCACAGCGGTCAAAAACCTTTTGCCCTTCCCGGTCAAACACCTGACGACAACAGTGACGTAGCTATCTTTATACCTGAGCCCCAGGTAACAGCACAGCGACACCCAACACACACAGAGTGAACAATAATTAATTTTAGATTATCACAACAACATATTTGGCTCCTATCCCTTTGGGCCCTGGGCCTTTTATGGGGTGTTTTTACTGCCTTTACTTTTAAGCTTATATCACAGTCATTATAAAGGTTACATACACATGCTATATCTTGTTTTGGTTTTTTTTCAGGACAATGTGCCTGTATTTTATATTAATTTTTATATCAAAAAAAAAAATCTGTGTTACTAAATTCTTACATTTTTACATGTATCTCAGCATAGCAAGTTGGAAATTGACATATTCTGCCATATCTGAAGAGGGGACACTCTCTGGAATCTGGCAATATAAGAACCATGATGGTGGGACATTCTGTCACTTCACAGTTGTCCAAAACATGTGGTTTGTGCCAGGCGGACATGATTGCCAGTATTTTTTCATTATTCCAAGAAATTCCATTGACTCATTCACAAGTCAAAAATGTGTTTTATCTGAAAGAAACATGCAATACATCTAAGATAATAGAAAAATAGTAATAATATTATTCCTCACTATATGAAGTGACTGATAACAACATCTGTATAATGGATTGTAAAGAAATTCGTCAGGTTTTTATTTTGTAGACAATTGATCTGTATTTACAGCATGATGGGATGACAGCACAATGATGTGTTTGATATCATCGGAAAGCTCCGGTCCTGCGCGTTCATGTGATATGCATGGCATTTCTGTGCATTCGCAAGTAATCCATCCAAGAGTAATGTGTGCCCAAAGCTGTATGAAAGCTTTGTTATACATAATTTTAGTGTAACTTTATCATTTTTTTCCCTTGTGAAAACATTGGACTACCAACAAGTGCTTGTCTTGTCAGAAAGCTGTGATTCCGCTGTTTCATGTGATATGCGTGGCTTCTCGCTATGACGAACGGTTGCGGAGAAAATCCATAGAGAACAGGTCTGTATTTGGACGCACTTTGTTTCGTTCTGGCCCATAGGGTTAAGTATATAGTATTTTTCTAAAAGTGAAATTAAGACAAAATAAAACAAGCACTGAAACAAACACGTATGTCAAAAATATTTTCTTTCACCTTCCAGCATACACAGTTCTCTAATGCTTAGGCTACATACCAACTTACAGTATATCCTAACAGGCTTGCTAAGCTACCAATAATACACACAAGATAGTAGCTGCTACTAAACAGAAACATATAAGCTACCCTGTGATCATGTAGTAATGGCTAACTTGAGCAAACAGGCTAAGTAGTAACATATTTTTATCAACATTTTACAACATCTTTACATGACAAAATATATCTGAGATGCTTAACGTGAGGTTACGTCTGCTCACATTGAATAACTGCACCAAAATGGCGTTAATGTCCAGTCAACAACGACACAGTTATGCAGACCAAAAGAGTATTACATTATGTCACAAATCCAAACAAAATATTACGAAACACTTCTCTACTTGTTTCTGATCATGTACAAGCAAACTAGGAAGTTTTATACATATGTGTACTAGTGTTGTCACGATACCAAAATCTTTGTTTCGGTACCAATACCAATATGAATTTCGATACTTTTCGATACTCTTCGGTACGTTTGCTAAGGAAAAGTACTTTTGGATACAAACCTTTAGAACAATAAATTGTAGGGGTGTAACGGTACCAAAAAAATCATGGCTCGGTAAGTACCTCGGTATGGACGTCACGGTTTGGTAACTCAAATGTTCCACCAAGTTTGTGTTGTCTCGTGTTGTCTCCCTTTGCGAGGCAGATTTTCTCTTGTCTTTTTTCACGTGCGCCAGCTGCGGATGTTGATACAGGTGTTGTCATACACACCACTTGCACAATCTGTGCTCCAATAGGAACAAGAAAGGCGTTTGTGTGCATAAATGAGTAAAATAAATTAACTAAATTAATGAATTAAATCAATTTCAAAGTACCGGTATTTTCCAAATGTAGTATAGTACCATTTGCAATACTCTAGTACCGCGGTACTATTTTAGTACCGGTATACCGTGCAACACTAATGTGTACAGTACTTGTGGATTGATCAGGAGAAACACAATGTGTTTACATCCGAGTCAAGCCAGCGCTATTTTATTTATTATGTGCGCTCTATTACAAGCTTGAAGGGAGTTCCAGTCTCTGCAGATAATCCACAGCAGAGCAAGGGCTCCCTCTACTGGCTTAGTAGTATAAACTTACATTGTTTTTAGAGTATGTCAATCAAAAAAATAGGAGGGTGTTTATTTTATATTAAACTATATAATTTCTCAACCCCTTACACCAGCACCCAGAGTTTCCCAGCAGAACAATTCAATTCAATTCAATTCAATTTTATCTATAAAGCCCAATATCACAAATCACAATTTGCAGCAGAGGGCTTCACAGCATTCGACATCCCTCTGTCCTTTGTACCCTCACAGCAGATAAGGAAAAACTCCAGTCCAGTCATTTAGAACTGAAGAAGCTTCTTGGATGAGAGGCGAAACGTCTTCAAGAAACACAAGGAAGTCCAGTTGTCTACGCTATTAGCAGTTACGATCAAGATAATCAGTGTTTTTCATTTCACCTGTCAGTGGTTTTAATGTTTTGGGTGATCGGTGTACTTCCCAACCCTCACCTATGGTCATGAGCTCTGGGTAGTGACCGAAAGAATGAGATCACGGATACAAGTAAGTAAGTAAATTTTATTTATATAGCTTCTCACAGAGAGGACTCACAAAGTGCTTCACAAGGTAAAATACAAAAAATACAATAACAGAAACAATGCAAAATACACAAAAACAAATAAAAAGTAAAGTGCAGCGAAATACAGAGATGATACAATGGACAATTAATGGAACGCATGCCTAAACAGATGTGTTTTTAACTGCTTTTTAAAAATGTCCACGGAAGAGGCCACTCTCAACTCATGAGGTAGTGCATTCCACCATTTTGGTGCAACAGCCATAAAGGCTCTATCACCTTTCGTCTTTAATCTTGTGTGAGGGACAGTAAGTAGGTGGCCTTCAGCGGACCGCAGTGACCTGACAGGACAGTAAAAGGACACCAGATCCGTCAAGTATGCAGGTGCTTGACCATGGAGGGCTCTGTAAGTGATGGTTAGAATCTTGTGCTGGATCCTGAAATTAACAGGGAGCCAGTGCAGGGATGCCAGGACTGGAGTGATGTGAGTGAACTTAAGAGATCTGGACAGAAGCCTGGCGGCAGTGCTCTGGACCAGCTGGAGGTGGTCTAATGAAGTTTTATTGAGACAGGTGAAAAGAGAATTACAGTAATCTAGACGTGAGGAAATAAATGCATGGATGATCATTTCTAGCTCAGAATAAGGAAATGTTTTTGAGGTGGAAAAAGCAGGAGCGAGTGACGGTTTTGATGTGGTCATCAAAGAGCATGGCCTGATCAAATGTGACCCCAAGGTTTCTCAACTTGGGGCGCACATTTGCACTGAGGGACCCTAAGCAGCTGGCCACTTTAGATGCTGAGGCGTCAGGTGCAATAATTAAAATCTCAGTTTTAGCTGCATTCAACTGAAGGGAATTAGTAGCCATCTAGTCCTTAATTACATTCATACAATTGTACAGTGAGTCAATTCCATCGGTCCTATCAGGGTTAAAAGAAAAATATAACTGGAGGTCATCTGCATACATATGGTATGAGATACCTTCAAAATTGCTGATGACATCTCTGAGAGGGAGCATGTATAACGTAAAGAGGATAGGCCCAAGCACTGAACCTTGGGGCACCCCGCAAGAAAGGGGGGCAAACTCTGATTTATGAGGGCCAACGGCCACAGAAAAGGATCGATCAGACAGATAGGATTTAAACCAATGAAGGGCGGTCCCCGAGATTCCTACCCTGTCCCTCAGCCTGTCTAAAAGGATGTGGTGATCAACAGTGTCAAAGGCTGCACTGAAATCAAGCAGAACCAGGATAGTGGATTTACTGGCATCGGAGGCCATCATGATATCATTGGAGACCCTGAGAAGAGCAGTTTCTGTGGAATGTAACTGATGATACCCGGACTGAAATTTATCTAAGATATTGTAACTGTTCAACGCTGTCACTAACTGGTTTGCAACTGCTTTTTCTAGAATCTTAAATACAAAGGGCAACTTGGAAATGGGCCGGTAGTTACTAAGAACATCGGGGTCCAGATTGGGCTTTTTGAGAAGCGGCTGAACAACCGCTTGCTTGAAATGGGACGGGACACGACCAGAAACCAGTGAGCTATTGATTATGGAGAGCAGAGGTGGACCAATAGTGCTGAAAACAGTTTTCAGCAAAGTTGTGGGCAGGATATCCAGCGGACTAGAAGAGATCTTCATAGTGCACACAAGATCTGCTAAGTCTTGTAAGGAGACAGGTGAGAAATTGTCAATAATTGACTGTTGTTTGGGAGGATCAGGAAGAGAGGCGGAGGAGGGTGTTATACTGGCCTTGACACTGGCAACCTTATTCACAAAATACATTAAGAAATTGCTACAGTCCTCATCAGAGGACACAGGTAGAGCAGGCGGTTGCGCACCAGTAATGCTACGTATAGTGTCAAAAATGACCCTGGGATTTCTCTTGTTGGAGATGATGAGATTTTTAAAATAAGAGGCTCTGGCCACCCTAACAACAGAATTGAATTCAGCTAACAGTTCTTTAAAATAAAGACGATGTACATGAAGCTTGGTTGATTTCCACA
>NC_065527.1:37478105-37482242 GCF_006386435.1 Epinephelus moara | reverse complement strand
AGCCCAGTAGTTGGGGCAATAGGAAAGCAGGAGGGATTGTCTGTAGAGGTTAGTGGCAGCTGGAGCCTGTAGGGGGAGCTGCGGGAGGCAATGTCTACGGAATGCTCCGTAGAAGAAGAGGCAGGCACTGAGGAGGGGGTGTGGCACGTAAACAGTCACGCATGTGCGAGTGGCGTTGTGTGTACGGTATGCTGTATGTTGGCTGCTAACACGCGGCTTCCTAACTTGCTCGGGTGAAGTCCGTCATGTCAATAAAAGGAGGGGTGGTTCCAAAATAAGTTAAAATTGTCTATGAAATAAAACCCGTGGATATTGCAGGCGGTTCGGAGCCAAGACTGGAGTTGAAGGAGCCGACTGAACCGCTCTGCGCCGAGGCCAAGTGTGGGAAGAGGGCCGCTGATGAAGATTGACATCCCGCGGTTTTTTAAGGCAGAAAACAGACAAACAGCTCAGACTGACCCCGGACCACGTCGTTGGTTCCGATGTGCAAGATCAGATGTTTAATGGAGTGTGGAAATGATTGCAGTAGGTCCGGGAGTTTATCTCTGATTTTTGTGACAGTGGCTCCTGGAAAACAGTGGGTGGTGGAATTAAAAAAGCGAATGTTGCTGGTTATGGAGTCACCCACTATGGCGGTGGTTGGGGGGAACAGTGGCCAAGGACGAGGGGGCGAGCGCCGCTGCTCTGTGGGGACTGTTTGCGGAGTGTGCGGAGAGGTCACAACCTGAGCGGTGGCTGGGGGCTCACACGACCCTTCACGGCATGGAAGACCGCCGGAGCGTCTCGCCCTGAGAGCAGCCTCCTTCACGATCCTGCGCCTGGAGGAGGAGGTCACGGACCTGAACGGGGGTCCCGAAACAGACCCCCCAACCCTCCGGGCTGCTGGCAGTGAATCAGTCGAAGGGCAAACGGGAGGAGAATGGACAGTTTGCAGCAGAGGGATTCCTCAACAGGGAATTCCTCAACACTCAAGATGTTATATCTGTTCTCCAGTTGGAGCTCACAAGGTGGAGCATGTATCGGGCTGGACCTCGCTCGCTTTTTTCCATGTACTGTGGACCATGGCTCTTGGTTGGGAGTGGAGTTGTTAGTTCTGAACCTCGGATTTGGACTGAAGGTGAAAGTAGCTAAAGTTGCACTGCTGCTCGCCCATTTAGGCTTGGCCCCCAGCAGCTGCCACAAGTCCTCCGCCGGAGGATGTGGGGCTGGAACTGAAGAGGCCGGCCTGGATGTCGCTGTGGCGGCTGGATCATCAGCTTGGAGCTGAGGAGCCGAGGCTGACCGCTCAGCTGGGGCCAAGCCAGTGGGGTTGGGATCTGCTGTATCCATGGAGCCGGGACCAAATTCTGGGATGGTTGAGTCCAGATCCGCGGGATTGCCAGGGGGACCGGGACCTGGAGCGACAACGGAGTCAAGCCGCGCCTCTTCATCCCTGATCCAGTAGAGGTTGGAAATGCGCTGCTCCAGCTCCGCGATCTTCTGGGTTTTGTGGATACAGCTGTCACAGTGGTGTGGAGAGGTGAGTAGAGCCATGGGGGACAGATGGGGTAGCCAAGGAAACAGAAAACAAACTCCGGACAGATGGGGTAGCCAAGGAAACAGAAAACAAACTCCGGCAGCAACGGTGTAATGCGTAATGACATGATTATATTCTCCAGAAAGCTACTTTCTCAAGGTTTTTTTTTTTTTTTTTTTAGCCAAAAAAGCCAAAATTAGTTTCCTCCGAAGGATGGCTGGGCTCAAAACTAGAGATAGAGTAAGGAGCTCAGACATCCGGAGGGAGCTTGGAGTAGAGCCGCTGCTCCTTCACATTGAAAGGGGTCAGTTGAGGTGGTTAGGGCATCTGATCAGGATGCCTTCTGGGCACTTCTTATTTGAGGTATTCCGGGCACATCCAATTAGTAGGAGGCCCCATGGCAGAACAAGAACACACCGGAGGGATTACATATCTCGTTTGGCCTGGGAACGCCTTGGGGTCCCCCAGGAGGAGCTGGAAAGCATCGCTGTGGAGAGGGATGTCTGGGGGAATGTCTTGACCTGCAGCCCCCACAACCTGGTCCCCGATAAGTGGATGAAAATGAATGGATGGATGGATGGATGGATAGATAGATGGTCGAAGGTCAAAGGTCAAGGTCTGTGTGACCTCATCTGTCTCATTCTTGTGAACGCGATATCTCAAGAACACCTAGAGGGAATTTCTTCATATTTGGCACAAATGCGCTCTTGGACTCAACAATGAATTGATTGGATTTCGTTGGTCAAAGATCAAGGGTCAGTGGGACCTTGAATCTGTGTCATTCTGATGAATGCGATATCTCAGGAACACCTGAAATTCTTTAAATTTGACACAAATGTCCACTTGGACTGAAGAATAAACTCATGAGAATTTTATGGTCAAAGGTCAAAAGGTCAAAAGGTCACAAGTTGTAGGGACTAGAGCCCTGCGCTGGACTGTCTGTGACCTAATCCCGCTCCGGCAAGCACATGCACACATAGACCTCAAAGGGTGCTTGAGCCCCTGCCCTTTTTGCCTCACATAGAAAAGTGCCCTTTTTCTGTAGGTCGTTTTTTTTTTTTTTTTTTTGCCCCTGTCGTGCACAGCCTGCTCTCCCTGTCCTGCTGAACAGATGTTGATTGAAACAAAATATCAGATAGGGAGATCGGTGATTGGAAGCCCTGGGTGATGATGCCCCCCATACCGCATCTAACATTACAAGCATTTCTGTGGAAAGCGAAACTTATCTCTGGATGCGCATTCAGCACCAATAGCCTGGTCCAGTCGAGACTTGTGAGTCGTGAGAGTGACGTTAAATGTTTTTTTTTTGTTTTTTTAATCTTACACCAATAATATTTTCAGTAGTTTTGGAGGGAGGGGAGAGATAAAGGAATGTTAAATGTTAAAATCTTCATCTTTATCTTAAACTATTTTTAAAAAAAAAAATATATATATGTATATGATATTTTTATTTATTTAATCCTGAAGTGAAGGAAGTTCAAGCATTTTTTGCGTATTTGGAGGGAAGGGATGAAGGAATGTTAAAGTGGCCACAGTAAAATCAGACTATCAGCGTTTACATAGGTTACTTAGTGGCTTTGCAATCTCTGTAATAAGCTTCTGCCACCGGGGGCGAAATTTCGCGGAAAAAATCTGCTTTACGGCAGGTAATGCGTCATGTATTGTGAAACTGGTCGGTCAGTCAATCAGGGACTGGAGCTGGTCCTTATGAGGAGATGGGCATGAGATAGTTGAGTCACGAGCACAATGGCAGACGGACAAAGTTTGGAGATAAGTGAAAAACAGCCTAGCGAAAGAAAAGAAGTCTGAGGAGGCAAAGGAGCAAAAAGGAGAGTGATAGAAGAAGAGGAAAAACAAGAGTAAACCTCAGTCAGGTGTTCAAGAGATGGAGGGAGCTCCAAGACCAAAGAGGCTTCCAAACCGATGTCCAGCTAGCTTTCTTTCTAATGGATCAGTAAGTAACACGGCTAAATGTTAGCTAGGCGAGAGAGGACTGTATTGTACTGGCTGCTAGTTAATTCCTAGCTGGCCAGCATCGCAAATCGCAGCAATCAGGGACCGGGTAGCGAGTGTCGGTCGGCTGACATCCTCGATGCCATTCTACGGCAGCCCTCGGACAGTGATACCCCCCTCCCTTCCTCCTGTTCTCTTCTCACAGAGACAGCTATCGACGGACATCGCCCAGCTAAGTTATGCCCTGCTGTGAACACTGGACTTTTCACTGCAATGGCCTTAGACTGAGCAGCATCAAAATCAGTTAACGTTAGTCCACACAGCTCTCCCAAGCTGGCCTGGAGAGCAGGGAAATCATGTCGGTCACTCGCCATAACTGTGAGGGCAGCCTTCGCAGCTACTGGGCACCCAGCATCTCCGACCGGAAGAAGAGGAGTAAAATCCTCTCCTCCGCTCCCGTTTGTCTGGTGAACGCCTCTCCTCTGTCAATACACCCTGCCAGCAGTTTAATAATATTGATGCCAGTTGTAACATTTGAATGTTTTAGTAGTAAGCCGTGTTCTAAGCGGGATAATGTATAGTGAGCCGGTGACTGTTGAAAAATAACTGGGTTCCATTCCCCTGTCGGGACTTATTTTTCAACAGTCACCGGCTCACTATACATTATC
>NC_065527.1:37476673-37477983 GCF_006386435.1 Epinephelus moara | reverse complement strand
AGAGAGGACTGTACTGTACTGGCTGCTAGTTCATTCCTAGCTGGCCAGCATCGCAAATCGCCGCAACCAGGGACCGGGTAGCGAATGTTGGTCGGCTGACATCCTCGTTGCCATTCTATGGCAGCCCTCGGACAGTGATTACCCCCACCCCCCTGCCGCCGCCGCAGCTGCTGGGCACCCAGCCTCTCCGACCGGGAGAAGTGGAGTAAAATCCTCTCCTTCGCTCCCGTTTGTCTGGTGAACGCCTCTCCTCTGTCAATACACTCTGCCAGCTGTTTAATAATATTGATGCCAGTTGTAACATTTGAATGTTTTAGTAGTAAGCTACCCACTATGTATAGTGAGCCGGTGACTGTTGAAAAATAACTCCGCTGTGCATCGGGGTTCCATTCCCCTGTCGGAGTTATTTTTCAACAGTCACCGGCTCACTATACATTATCCCTTACGTGTCTACTGTTGTTTGTACTGATACTGTGCATATTGGTATAATTTACTGTGAGGTGGTTGTACTGGTACTGTGCATTCTGGTATAATTATTTGCATTACTATTTGTTTTTTCTTCAGATAAATCTGATAATTGTTGCTTGGTCTCTTTACTAATTTATTTAGTATACTGTCCACACACCTTCTCATTCTACATATACATAGAGGTGTACTGGTGGCTTTACAGCCTACATTTTATTGATTATCTGATCCCCACGGTCAATTTTGTCTTTGCGACAGTGCGAGCAACACTGCTGACGCTAGGTGGTGCCAAGCTAAAAAAAAACCCCGAATCCTATCTGTTCCCTCTTTAAACCAATTTTAAAAAATAAAATAAAAAAGTGTTTTATTGCTTCTTAGAATTGTGTCTAAATTCCAAGATGTCTTCCAAATCTCGGAATTATATGACATGAATTATATTAAAGGGCTAGTCAGCGGTTTCTGGCGGCATCTGCTGGTCAACCAGTGTATTGCAATAGGGATTCTGGAACAACATGGTGGCATCCACGAAATTTGACCCGTGCTTCTAGGTAGGCCTGTCGCGATATGTAATAAGTCGGTTAATTGCACGGTAAATTAAAAGGGAGACGGTAACTTTTCCGGCCACGATTAATTGCCATATTCATGCGTGTTTGTTTTCCTCATCTTTCTCCACCAAAGAGACTGGACGACAAGAGTGTTCACTGCCGTGCATCGTCTGGCAGCCAGGTGAGTTGGTTCATTAGCGTAATGACCGGAGGGAAAGCTCTTGTCATCGAGTGTCTTTGTCTCTGTGGGGGAGGCGGGGGCTATGGGCTACGCACACGCACACACACACACACACACAC
>NC_065527.1:37469202-37476173 GCF_006386435.1 Epinephelus moara | reverse complement strand
GCGATCTTTGTGAGGGGGAGACGAGGCCGAGAAGAGAACAGAGAGATGAGTGTAAGAGAAAGACATGGAACTTGTTCCTAAACCAAATGCCACGGCCCCTGTGAGGGAGTGTTTTGGATTTAAACCAAATGACAGAGGGCAGCCCAGTAATTTGGATGAGCCGGTGTGCTGGGTTTGTTCTAAAACCATCTCAACAAAAAGAGCAAATACGGCCAACTTAACTGCACACCTGAGAGTGAGAGACTGACAGTCTATTTTTTTGTATTCATTTATTTATTTCGATATTTTAACGTGTTATTTCGGATATTTAAATGTTCTTTTTTGCATTCCTAAATATTCTTGTTAAATAAATGTTTATTTCTTTTTAAAGGGTGTACTTGCATCAATATGCCTTTATTATCATTATAGAAGTTTAAAAAATTGTCTAAAAACAGCAAAATTACAATAATAAAAATAGTCTTAAAAGCACACTATTACGCAATATTATCGCTTATCACAATAATTTCTGATGCAATTAATCGCCCAGCAAATTTGTAATCGTGACAGGCCTACTTCTAGGAATATAAAATGACTCATTCTAAGATACTGGGGCAGCAGTAGCTCAGTCCATAGAGACTTGGGTTGGGAACCGGGGGGGCGCCTGCTCAAGTCCCCATCTGGACCAAAATATGGAGTGTGGACTGGTAGCTGGAGAGGTGCCAATTCACCTCCTGGGCACTGCCGAGGTGCCCTTGAGCAAGGCACCGAACTCCCCAACCGCTCGGAGCGCCTGTCATGGGCAGCCCCACTCTGACATCTCTCCACTTAGTGCACGTATAGGTCCTGTTTGTGCATGTGTGTGTTCGGACCTGTGTGTAACTGACAACAGAGTGAAAAAATTGAATTTCCCCTCAGGGATTAATAAAGCATATAATATTAAAATAAAATATTTTTTTTTAAATTAAATTAAAAAATAAAGGAGAATTCAGAAATGATCACTTCTGATGTATTTTGCACTATTTTATTATACTTATGAATATTATATTCAGTTTCCACAAAAAAAACCCCACATATTTAACGTTATATTAACAGCATTTTTTTTTACCACTAGATGCCACCAGAAACCGCTGACTGGCCCTTTAAACTAATCTGTTGGTGATAATTTCTTTGCACAAAGATTTAAAAAGCTACATACTAGGCTATGCAGCTAGGTTGTTAGCTAGCTATTTATGACTAGTAGCCTACTTTATCAATTTATATTGCATACTGTATTGTGCTAGACCCAGTGCCCTTTTCTGCCTTTGAGCCCCTGTCCCTCTATTAGCCTGTGCACGGCCCTGCGCTCCGGCCCACTCCACACCGGCTGGACTCTGACCCACGCCTGCACAATATACTGATTATCAATAGACTGAGTCTTTTCTCATCCTGCAGGGAAAATGTTATGTTACTGTGTTATGAAGAAAGATGAGCATACCTATCGGTACTAAGTAGTAATATTACTTTCTGGAGCATAACTACATTCATACTGACAGATATTCTGGTGTCTGGAATTTAGTGCCATTATTGTTATTATCTGTAAGTAGTGTTGCATTGTATGGAAAAGGGATACTTCAGCTGCCAGTGTCTAGTTTAACAGAGGAATTTAAATGTACCAAGGTCAGGACTGTTGTTATCTGGGAGTAAGGATGTGGTAGTTAGGAGTGTAGTTCCAAATCCAACCAAGGGGAGGAAATGGAACCCAAGATTGGCAGTTCAGGAGGCAGAGGCAGCTCTTAGGCATGCAGAGATTGTAGGTAATGTTCAAAACTAGGATTTTGTCCAGTGGAAGTGGGGTTTAGGGGATTCATAGCAAGATCAGCTGTCTTGCTCCTGGGTGAACTTGGAGTGCGGGGACAGAGTTTGAGGAAGACAGTCAAGGAAATGTCAGATGAAGTAGCTAGATCTAGTCAGTGGATTTGGATGAGGAGAAATAATGCCAGTTGGGGGCGAGTAGGGGGACCTCCTAAGCGGGGTACATAACTTCTTGAGATCAGGTGGAGAGATCCACCAATCAGTCCTCTCAATGTCAATGTCAACGTCAATTTTATTTATATAGCACAATTCATTACAAGTAAACTCAAAGTGCTTTACATTAAAAAATAACAAGGAGAAAATCCAGGAAGAGGAAGGTTATTTAAGTGTGGGAGTGGCTTATTTGAATCCCTTTTGTTTGAAACCATGCTGCAAGGTGAGTGTGTTTGCTGATCCTGTGAGTTTATCTTCTCTATCTCCTTTAACTTTGGCTTATATTGGAGTTATGTTATGTAACGTGTGAAATAGAGTATGGTTAATGTGCTAGGAAAGTTAGTATCGGCACCATCACTACCTGGAGCTCGCATAAATAGAGCCTGGGTTTGTTGAAGGTGGCAGTGTTGTTTGGGCTGAGAAAGCCATGTGTAACGTAAGGTAAAGGAGGTTGTTGGGTTGGTGTGGGGAGCAGTGAGAGCTGGCATTAGGGGAGTGTCTCTGGGACACCAGAGATCACTGTCTAGCCTCCTGGACGTGTCGTGGGACCAACTAGATGAAACACTGGTGAAAGGAGGTTCCCACCTGATGACCCCAAAGATGTGTTTGCTATCACTGCTCATTGGTCTGTATAGTTAAGCCTTGCCATAATAGCTTATCATAGGGCTTAGGAGGTTATTCATTGAGCGCTGATCCTTTCTCTAGAGCACAAATTTCTTGTGTTTAATTTAGACTTGCACCGATTACAATTTTTTGGCCGATTCCGATTAAATTTATTTCAAACCACTTTACAGAACACAAGATGTTGCAATATTTTCTATCTTTCCTTAATTAGAACATTTTAACCAAGATGCAACCAGCTTTTCAATAATCATTTCAAACAAACAAACAAAAACAGTGACACAGGTTAAGAAACATTTTCCTTTTTATTCAAATATAACTTCAGGTAGGCCTACAGTATTAAAATAAATAAGTAAAAAAGGCATGCATAAATAAAAACATAGCTAAATAAAACAATAATTCTTGGTGTATAGCATTTGTGGGTAATAAACAAAAATTCCAAATGGCCGACATGGTGTAGGTCGCCTGTACGAAAGCCCTTAGCACTGAGGACGTGCCCGCCAGTATGTGCGCAGACGCGCATCTTCGGCACTCGGACATGCGCCTTGTCAGTTTTAAGTGGCACAGTGCAGCAGTAAGAGCTACACAGTTGAGTTTAACACGGACAATTAACAACTTTCTCCTTCCCTCTTTTGATGTGTGCGTGTGAATGATTAAGGTGAGAAGCCATAATTGTAAGAATTGAGTGTAAAGCTATTTTTCCTTTTGTTTATTTCAGAAACACACATACACACTTGTTGTGAACCTCCTGCATTGAAAATTACAGTATCCTCTCTAACCTGATTCTCTGGCCAGAATCATTTACTCCATAGTTGTCCTACCCAAACCAGTGTGTCCCTTCCTCACATCGCCCAAGCCGTGAGTGGCACATGTGGTGTGTGTGCGCTGCTGATGTTACATGATGTCAATCATGTGGCGCACAGGAATCTTGACCGCCGTTTTAAATTGGCATATTTTAGACTGACCGGCCGGTCGCAGGTCATGGCCGATCACTTGAAAACCGGCGCGATTTGAGCACTGCCGATTAATCACTGTTGCCAACTCCTCAGTAAGAAAAGTAGCTTTTGGCTGTCCTAAAAGTCGCTAGAAGTCGCTAAATGACGCCATCGCNTCTGTGAGTGCTTTGGGGCGAGGGAAGGGCCCACGGCAGCATCCGCTGCTCGTTGAGAAGAATAAGAATGATACGTGCTCTCACAACAGAGTCTCCAGAAGTCTTCAATAACATCAGAAAAAGTCGCTAGATTTGTCGCTAGTCGCTTTTTTGAAAAAGAGTCTCTAGAGGGGTCTGAAAAGTCACTAAATATAGCGACAAAGTCGCTAAGTTGGCAACACTGCGATTAATCGGTGCAAGTCTAGTTTATTTGAACTGAGGAATTCCTCCAAATGTTCGACTTGCTTTGTTTTTCTTACTTTTCTTGTTTGTCCTGCTTTTATCTTTTCCACTTCACTTGTCGTTGTCTCCATCCTTCATGTTAATTAAGCTCCGCTCCCTCCTGCAGCAAAGATAAAACTGCCCATTCCCACAAGATCTGTGTTGGGTCCCACAGGATCCCAATCCCAGTGTAGTCCACTAGTAGGGAGGAGATCAGGGTGGAACAGTTCCTGAGTTTGACAGCATTGGTTAATTAGTGTGGGCAGAATGTTTCTATTATAACTAATGGACAAAATGATAATAAATAAATGAATAAATAAAACCCAAGCAAGTTGTAATAAAGTTATTAACCAGAGGAAGAGAATCTTCCTGCCAAACACACACACGCACGCACACTCCTCACAGATGCAGAAAAACTCTTTCTGACTTCAAATTTAAAAACATTTTAAACTCGTTTTTCTTCTTCTGCTGGTTTAATGCCCGCTGGCAAACAACGTGTGCGCGCGCACACACACACACACACACGCACACACACACACACCTTGAGGGAGGGCAGTGTGTGTGTGTTACTGCTAGCAGCTGATCAATAGAGCAGGAAGAGAAGCTTCACCTTCACCTGGCAGTGTGTGTGTGTGTGTGTGTGTGTGTGTGTGTGTGTATTACTGACAGTTGACTCAAACTTCCTGCTGCCTGCAGGGGAAGAGTCAATACTCTGACAAAGGAAGATTTTTTCTGACTTCATGGGAGTGTGCGAGTGTGAAGAGACAGATACAGAACACAAAAATAACACAATAGATAAAAAATTGTTAAAATTAAATACATAATACAGACGATTGTCAGGGACCAAGCAGTGAGGCAATAAGAAAAACAGGATTTGGTTGGAAAAATGGAGTTTTATTTACCCCAAAAATGCCCAAACCAATTCAAACCAAGAATTTACTAACTAGGCCTATAAAAGAGGTCAAACAAATAGAACTATACTCAAAATAACAGCAACAAAACACGATTACTTAACAAACCGACCTAACCAAATGAAACATGAGGGAACATATATAGTGGTTTGGCCAAACCATCAAACACAAAAGGGGAAAACAAAATATCTAACTAGAACTAGTACAAAGGAAAAACAAACTACACAACCCATCAATATCCACCCAGAATTTCATGATCAGTNGATGGTATGGTCTGATGAGGTGGCCACAGTATTTAGGAGCTGTGTGCCCTTGGCCACGCCTTTTGCCTCTCCAAGAAAAGACCTCCCACCAGCATGGTAACACTTGTGCTTTTACTTTGTGTGCCCTTGGCTGGTTGAGAATGACTGAGCTAAGATCCTGTGGGACTTCCAGATCCAGACTGACAAACTGGCTAACTAACCGGACATCGTGTTGATCGGCAAACAACAGAAGAAGGCAGCGGTGATCATCCCAAGCAACAGCAACATCAGGAAGAAGAAACACAAGTAGCTTGAAAAATACCAAGGGCTGAAAGAGGAGCTAGAAAAGATATGGGGAGTAAAGGCAACAGTGATGCCAGTGGTAATGGAATCACTCAGGGCTCTGACCCCCAAACTGGCTTCAGCAGATTCCAGGTACAATGTCTGAGGTCTCTGTCCTGAAGAGTGCAGTCCTAGAACCAGCTAAGATACTGCGCAGAACCCTTAAACTTCAGTCAGGACCACTTCAGTCAAAGAAAACTTTATTTCTGTCACAGTATTATATTTTGCCATATGGCTCCACAGCTCCACAGGAATGGCCCACCTTTCTCTGCCTTTGGCTTACCCTGACATTTATACCCTAACTCTAACCGATTCCACTCCTCTTGACTAAAACTAACCAATTCAACCAAGGAAGGCAACAAGAACTGGCCAAAAATAAGGAGCTGTCATTTCCTGGGTATACCAGGGTTCACAAATTTGCATCCTGTCATCCCGGGGACAACAGAAATCGTGTTTGGGATGAACAGAGATCTTCAGTGGGATGCCGTCAGGAGTAAAGGATGCAGTAAACTTACTATCGACGTGTCAGAGGACGCAACCTATTATTTCCACGATAATGCTTTATTGTGTGCAACAAATATTTGCTGACATCAGCAGGAGGAGCCGGAATTAACTGGTGATGGAGATTGCATTGAGTTACATTGTGATGTGTTAAAGCTCTGTTCAGTAAAAATTAGTATTGGGCCACAGTAAATTATAACATTTTCATGATGTGTTCAAATGTATTCTTGTAAGATGTAGTTTTTGATGAGTTTTTTGGTTTGGTAAAAAGGCTTTTGAAGCAGTTATTATTTTAAGATGTTTTTCATGTGAAAGAAGGTTGTTTCATAAATGTATATGGTTGAATTTGAGCTCAATCAAAGGTAGTGTAATGATGGGCTGAATAACTTCAAAACAGTTCAGTTATTTTTGATAATGTAGATTTCTTTGTTTCCATGGAACAAAAGGGGGAATAAATAACAACAAAAACAAAATAAATAACAACAACAAAACCCATCAATATCCACCCAGAATTTCATGATCAGTGCATCCCCAGACCAAAGGACAGATTATTTCAGTGAGGTGTTGTTGGTGGTGCGGAGGGATGTCTTACTGCTGCATGTAAATGTTTGGTTCANAGAATTTCATGATCAGTGCATCCCCAGACCAAAGGACAGATTATTTCAGTGAGGTGTTGTTGGTGGTGCGGAGGGATGTCTTACTGCTGCATGTAAATGTTTGGTTCACTGCCTCTGTGCTCCAGCTGAGCAAATCAAACACACCTAAACTCGACCACATGTTTAGACACTCAACAGTTTAATGCAAACTGAGATGAGCCCTTTGGTTTTGGTTGCTGCCATTTGAAACAGCAGTAAAAGCAGTGTTTCCCATTAATTAACGCACATGTGCACATAAAAAAAAATCAGCCGAAGCAGCCTATATTTTTGTCAATAAAAAAATATGATAATCTAACCGCAAATGTTGGAGGAACTCCAGCAGCCTTCCCTCTTCCCTCTTCCC
>NC_065527.1:37461091-37466924 GCF_006386435.1 Epinephelus moara | reverse complement strand
GTACTTAGTCCTAAAGAGCCCTTCTGGTGCCAGTAGATACATAGAAACATCCCAGCAGGCTGTGCTTTGCAAGCATACAAAAAAGTTTCACGCATGTGAAAATTATTTTTCATGCGTGTGCTTCACCTCCGCTGCTACAACTCCATCCTAGGGGAAACACTGCTGTGTGCGTTTTGTGCAACAGGTGGATGTGGTAGTCTACTGGTAGCTAAGTAGCGTTGGTGTTAATACAGCAGAACTGGAGAGAGGGGTGAAAAATAAATAGAGGTGGGCATGGGTGCAAAATTATAGACGGACAACGATTGACAAATTTTTCACTTTAACCCCTGACACTGTCATTTTTGTGTAGGAATGAAGCTACAATACATGACATATGTTGTTTTAATTAATAAATACAGTGTGAATAAAGATTACATAACATGAAAGTAACTGCAGTCTTTGTTATTTGATAGCCTAAATTAAACAATTTTTATAGGGCAAGTAAAAACTGACTTCGGGCAAGTAGATCTCTGACCTACTTGCCCAACCGGGCAAGTGGAAAAAAAACCTTAGCGTTGAACCCTGGGCTAATTATGACAAAACTTCAAACAAATGTCTAACAGGATGAAACGATGAAGTGATTTTTTTTATATCCGAAAGCTCAAAGGTCAGCTTCTGGACAGTATTCAGCTTTATATCTCAGAACATGAGGGGAGACATTTGGACTGAATTGATGATCCTAGTCTTGAAACTGTGCTGATTGTACAGATCTCCAGTGTGTGAAACATTCATGTCTTCACAGTCCTCGTAGGGCATGTGGGAGGGGTGGTGGATGGGTCCAACAAACACCGACTTTCACCCGGGAGAGCGGTGCTCACGTCCTGTAAGATTATAGAGCCAATGATTGCTCTTTTTTCCTAAACCCAACCACATGCATTCAATCTTCAATTTATGTTGTTGTATCGACATAGTGTGTTTATTTTGAAAGAGACTGTATGTAAACTGTAAGTTTCCTGTGAAAGGAGAAGTGTATTTTGAAAGACGACAGCACATGTAACAGGCAGAACTTGACATGGCATACCAGAACCGTCAACAACCAACGCACCTAGGGTACCTTTCACGTTGTGTCTGGATGTGGAAAATCCATGACCAAATGTTGATATTTATTTTTATATTATATACTTTATTATTGGGGAAAGGGGGGAAATTCAATTTTTTCACTCTGTTGTCGATTACACACAGGGCTGAACACACACATGCACAAACAGGACCTATTCATGCACTGAGTGGAGAGATGTCAGAGTGGGGCTGCCCATGACAGGCACTCCAAGCGGTTGGGGGGTTCGGTGCAGTTCAGTCCACACTCCATATTTTGGTCCGGACAGGGACTTGAGCAGGCGACCTTCCGGTTCCCAACCCAAGTCCCTATGGACTGAGCTACTGCCGCCCCAGTGACGAGGTAGGAGTTAGAATGTGTTGACCACGGAGTGGTAATTCTAGGTTTTATGTAAAATCAAACACACTTTTGCCATAGTGATGCACATTAACTCTCCCAAAAAGCAACACTTGACCAACTTATATTGACTTCAGTATCTTGACTCCTTCTGTCTGTACCATGTGTCTGCTGTGTGCTATGAGCTAACTGATGCGCCACGATGCAGTCACTGCTCACATAGTTGATTAGAATTCTTGAAAAAGCAATTTTAAGCAACTTTAAACACCAAGAGCATCACAGCCTAAAACAGGAGCTAAACCAAAACTTCAGATGTTTGATGAACTCCAGCTGGGTTTGTAAGGAGTTACAAAGCAGAAAAGAAGGTTTAAAGATGTGTGTGTGTGTGTGTGTGTGTGTGTGTGTGTGTTATGGATTGAAGAGGAGACACAAAGAGAGACACTGAGCAGCTACACGTTATATTTTTTCCAAAATAAGAGATTCTCCATCTTCAGCTGTTAATTCCTGGATGGAATGTGATAAAAAGCTTTTACTCTGAAGCTGAAACATAAAACCATCAGGCCCATCAGAAAGAAGCTCCTCCTGAGAAGTTTGATAGAAAGCATTCACTGCTGTCCTAAAGCTGAGTCTTTATTACCTCCACCAAGGAGGTTATGCTTTCGCCGCCGTTGGTCTGTTTGTCTGTTTGTTTGTCTGCAAAATAACTCAAAAAGTTCTGAACGGATTTTGATGAAATTTTCAGGAAAGGTTGATAATGGGACAAGGAACAGATGATAATAATTTTGGTGATGATCGGTTGAAGCAAAGTGGATAAAATAATAAAATGGCGGGAAATCCGAGCTGCTTGGTGGAGGTCTGCGCTCTCCAAGTGCTTTTCTACTTATTTTTAGATTTCTTCTTCATCCGTCATCATGAATAATAAACTTTGCTGTGGTGTCAAAGTTGAGTCAAGTATTCGACTAAAGTTAGTTTGATGCCTTAATGTTTCTTTATTGGATGTAAAATCCTGCTAATCATTTTAATTGAAGTGGAAACAGAGATAGATATTCATAAAAACTAAAATGTGACTTTTAATCTGGCAAGGCTTAGTTGCCAGATTAAAAGGAAGCTCAGTAGATGTCTTATTAAACACCACAGATTCACAGTTTAACTGAAATAAACATCAGCAGAGGCAGTAAACTGCAGTACAGCTGTGTTTGTCTGCTTCAGAGCCGTCAGACAGAGAGGGAGTTTGGAGGTTTAACCTCACAGTGGCTACGGTTACATGATAGCTTCTCATTCAGAATGAAATAAATCTGAATGAAATCATTCGGAATTAAAGTCTTTCCAGGTAGTTTACATGGGAAATATTAATTCCGAATGAGGGTTTACATGGGAGATCAGTTCAATCGCCTTTATTCAGGTCTGCGCAAGGTTTGGGGCAGGGAAGGTTTCTGATTGGATAGGGGGCAGGGCGGATGTTACGTGTTTATGTTTACCAGAAGAAAACACTGTAAAGTCCTCGCTCCGGATAACAAGATGCTTGACGACGCCGTTCTTAGTGCGTTTTTCGGGCTTGTTTTGCTTATATTCTTGAAGCAGCAGTACGACAACAACCTTGTTCTGCTAATGCTTCGTCTGTTGAGGAGGAGAAGGGAGGTAGAAGGTCGAAGAAGGGAGATAGAAGACCGTGCTGTGGCGAATGGAAACCGGTGAGTGCAACAAGTCCGACTGCTCTATCTCAGCCTGTTGCTATGCAGCCCGTTGTTATGCGCGCTATATACGTCATCGCGCCAGAAGGGCAAGGAAACGAGCATGCGCAAAAAGACCGGAGTGAATTTAAAGAGGAATGAGTGTATACATGCACACAAAATTCTTTCATTCGGAATGACAAACGGAATAAACCACCCCCTTTAATCGGATTTAATTTTCAATCGGAATGACCAATTACATGACCACTTTTAATCGAAATGGCCTTTCATTTCGATTAAAAATGGAATTAAACTGTGCATGTAAATGTACTGAGTGTGTGTTTGTTGATTACAGGATTCACCGGTTGGTAAAAGACACTGAAGTCAAGGCATAGTTTATTTATACCGGACACAAAGACAGTTTAAAGTACAGGTATAAAGGTGCGGACACACCAAACCGACATCAAAGAACTAGCGGCAACTAAAGACAACTGCTGCGTCGCCTACATCACCTCACTTCGCCCTGTGTCAGTTGCATTTGAACACACTACACGGACTACATCCGACAGCCAAGTGGCACATAGGTTCTGCACCTGCGTGAGAGAGAGCGGAGTAGGAAAGTGGTACATCTTGACAGCCGAGGGGTTTCCTATCTGTGCAGCCGAGCACCACAGCACCTCCACGGACTATTACATCCAGACGGTCCTGGTGTTCCCTCCTCAGGCTCCACTTCCCTCAGCTGCCTGATAAACCGCTGCTTCTTCCCACTTTAACCTCAATAACAAACCAGGGCTCGGTGCTCCGGTTGGATCCAAATGGAGAGCCGGGGCTAGCTCAGAGACTAGCGGAGGTTAACTGGCTGTGCTGCCCTCTGGTCATGTTGCGGCTAACGCTCCGCTAGCTGCTCCCAGCTAGCCCCGGCTCTCCGTTTGGATTCTAACGGAGAGCTGGGGCTAGCTGGGAAGCTAGTGGAGGCTAACTGGCTGTGCTTCCCTCCGGTCATGCTGCGGCTAACGCTCCGCTAGCCGTTCCCAGCTAGCTCCGGTTTGTTATTCAGGTTAAAGTGGGAAGAAGCAGTGGGTCTGTTGGGCAGCTGAGGGAAGTGGAGCTTGAGGAGGAAGCATTGGTTAGCCCCAGTTTCACTACAGGCAGATTCACTCGCTACAGGGGCGAACAGCCAATCAGAGTGATCTCTCTCATCGACAAGCTTCGCCGCTGATTTAACATGCTCAATCGGCCGAAAAGCTCTCGACGCCAAAGTGCCGACAGTGCAGGACACACCGCAAAAACTAGGGCGACAGGCGCTCACCGACGGCCCGACTTTGGTCGACGGCCGACCGTCGGCCTGGTGTGTCAGGGCCTTAAGGGTTTCTGTTGATTGAAACGTGAACTAACTTGAATGCCTTTATTTTGTTTAGGATGTTTTACTGAGTGTTTCCCTGTTTTCTTTTTTACATGAAACTCGACCCCACAAATTAATTTTCAAAAAGCCTCTTTAGGCTTTTGATGAGTGTTTTTTTTTTTTTCTTGTTTTTTTTTTTTAATTATCCACTCAAAAACCTGCTGAAACGGAAAAAGTAATTTCTGCAGTCAATCTTACTTTTTTGACAGTTGGAGAGAAGCTTCTTAAGCTGCAGACAGGAAAGTGATTTTCAAAATAAACTGCAGCGCTGAGAGGAACTTAACAGCAGAGACAAATAAATTGAGGAGGAAGAGGACAAGAGATGACAGAGGATGGACATTAACACAAAGAGAGAAATGAAATGACGACATTTTCCTCCATCAGTCAAACAGCTGTTGCTCCTCCGTCTGAAACTCAGTCAACTCTTTAGCTACAACTGTGGTTCATTCTGTTTGCGTCCTCCGGTCTTTCTTTTTTCCTCCTCTTTGTGTACCAACTCATTCTCACGCCAACCAAGTCACATGTCAATGTTCAGTCATGGACTTTCCACGTCAAGGTATGACGTGAAAGGTATTCTGGGTGTGTTAGTTGTTGACGTTCTGGGACGCCATGTCAACTTTAGTGTCATGCATAGTCTGATTTCAAAATATACTTCTGTTTTCACAGGAAATGTACATTTTGCAAACAGTCTCTTTCAAAATAAACTCACTACATTGGTACATCACTACATTGGAATGACAATTTTTTCCTTCAACAACAAAAGCATGTGGTTGGGTTTAGGACAAAATAACAGAATTTGGCTTTACAATCTTACAGGAAGAGAACACCGGCCTCCTGTGTGATAGTCGGTGGTTGTTGGTCCCATTCACACCCCTCCTGCCCGCTCTACACGGATGTCCACCACCTTAATTTTCATTGACAGGCTGTGTTTCCCCCTGACACTGCTGGTCACCATTAAACAATAACAGCAACCGGCTGTGTATCATGCCAACATAAAAGGACGTCTTTTTTTGTTTGTGACTGATGCTGGATGTCACTGACCAAGCGTTGGTTTTCAATGACATTCACAGTGAGACCGGGATGATAAAAAGAGGTTGCAGCAGCTCTGACAGTAGTCTTTGCTGCTGTTGGTGATGTGAAACATCATGCAGCATTATGAGAGGCCCTTTGAGACATAATTCATACTTGGTTTCACATGTAACATCATAGTCTCATACATACACCACTATACTCTCACACAAACACTACTATACTCTCTTACATGCACAATCATACTCTTATACATACACCACTATACTCTTACACAAACACGACTATACTCTCTTACAT
>NC_065527.1:37453521-37459972 GCF_006386435.1 Epinephelus moara | reverse complement strand
TATCATACTTACATACATATAATATTATCCTCTGTTACACTAAGAGTATGACAGTAAATAAAAGAAAACATGATGATAAATGTAAGAGAGTATAGTCGTGTTTGTGTAAGAGTATAGTGGTGTATGTATAAGAGTATGATTGTGCATGTAAGAGAGTATAGTAGTGTTTGTGTGAGAGTATAGTGGTGTATGTGTGAGAGTATAGTGGTGTATTGTGAGAGTATAGTGGTGTATGTGTGAGAGTATAGTGGTGTATGTATGAGAGTATGATTGTGCATGGAAGAAGGTATAGTAGTGTTTGTGTGAGAGTATAGTGGTGTATGTATGAGAGTATGATTGTGCATGTAAGAGGGTATAGTAGTGTTTGTGTAAGAGTATAGTGGTGTATGTATGAGACTATGATGTTACATGTGAAACCAAGTATGAATTATGTCTCAAAGGGCCTCTCATACAGCATCGTCTATATCTGAGACAGGCCGGTCACCAGTCATGTCCAGTCAAGCTGAGAGTTGGCTGATTCTGGCTACCAGCAGATTGATTGGTGCGTCCCTTTTATGAAGTAATTTAAAGTTAGGATACATTAAACAATTGGATGTTCATACCCACTTTTTTCTTTTCAAGGACCTTGTACAGTTCATTTTATGTTCTGTATACTCACCTGAGTAACCCAGCAGAGTGATGGTAGGACACTTTAGAGTTATTGTGTTCCATGCTTGATGGTAGATGATTCAGTGCTGATGGTCAGAATGGTCAGTTTACATTCATGAAGCGAGGATTTAAAAAATTTCACAGCACCTCTTTATGAATTAATGTCAGCTTCAGGAAACTTGGGAACTGTCAGAAAGCAGGAAACATTTCTCTTGCTTTGGATTCTCTCCTTTAGAGTTTAAAGGTTGTGATTGCTTGAAAGTTGACTCCAACTCTTCCGCAGCTCATATTCACCTCAGGGTAGAGAGGTCAGAGGTGACGGTGTCAAGAGAGGGGCAGACTGGAGTTTCACCTGCATGTCATCTACTCTTGTAATTAGTCCATCACCTTTGAACCTCAACACAAAGACCTTCAGAATAAGAGCTCTGAAGCTTCATGATTTTCTTCTCCTAGAGACCTAAATACAAACACCAGTTAAACCATATTTATTGTCTCTCCTAGGACAGCTGGTTGACTTCCTGCTGTGAAAATGTGAAAAGTTGCTCAGTCTTTTCTTTCTGTGTTAATGTGAAGATGGTGGGAGTTGTGTGAAAATTCGCAAGCGAGGTGTGAATATTAATACTGAAAGTTTTGACAATTTTTTACTTCCTTTTTTTGTGAGGTCCTTCTGCTCCAGTAAATGAAACAATAAAATAGTTATAGAGTTCATAAAAGGCCTCAGGATGGATTAAATACCAACTGGTCAGAGCTCAGGGATGTTGTGATGGATTTGATTCAGTCTCTGGATTTATTGTGTTATTGATCGATAAACTGCAGCAGTGTTACTGTATTAAGATCAAATATCTCATGCTCTACTTGCTGTTCAGAGTTTTTATTTATAACAATGAGTTAAAGAGAGAAACATTGACTGTTTCTCAATTGAGCTGATTTGTTACAGCAAATGAAAGTGATTCTTTGTGTTTGTGCCTGTTAACTTTAAATCATTTTCCAAATCATTCAGTCATTTTTAGATTGACTTTCTTCCTTCCAGGCAGCTGCTGGTCTCATTTCATCTCAGTGGAAATCCACCTGCAGAGACTTCAATAATGGATTTATATACAGTACCTGATAACACAACCAAATCACCAGAACAACTGATGGCATTGTATGTTCCTGCAAACCACAGTTATAATTGTAAGTTATTATGTAGCGGATATGTTGAAACTGAATGAATTAACAAAGCTGTGGTTAATATGTGATTAGGTTTAGGCAAAGTGGCAATCTCCGGGGCTGAAAAATGAAGCCAACACAAGTACCAAAAACTGCAGTTCCTCTTATGTCCACTTGAGGCTGGCTCCAAGAGTGAGTCAATCCGCCATAGACTCCCATGTTAAAATGTCTTAACAGCCTGGTACAAAAAAAATAGTTTTGGTCTCTCTAGCCCCTTTCAAGGGGATATTGTGCTGTTATCAGCATCTGAATCAGAAATAATTTATTGATCCCCAAGGGGAAATTGCAATTCATTACAGCTCCGATGTAAATAATAGAGAACTATAAGAAGTAAGAATGAGAGTATGAAACAGGAGTGTATATGAATATATAGCAAAAAAAAGAGAGAAATGAAAATGTACATGAAAAATAAACGTGCTTATGCTACAGTGTCTAAGGGTGCTTTCACACCTGCCCTGTTTGGTTCGGTTCAATTGAACTGAAATTTATTTGCCCCCTAAGTGCGGTTCGTTTGGGCAGGTGTGAACATAGCAATCGCACTCTGGTGCGCACCAAAACAACCGGACCAAGACCTTCTTGAAGAAGTAGTCTTGGTCCGGTTCCAAACAACCTCTGGTGCGGTTCATTTGTGGTGGGAACATGTTCTGACCTCAATCCGAGCCAACTGCAGTCACATTACGCATTGTTTGGGTTAAACAAGCATGAGCATGTTACAGTCCCGGAGGATTATTAATGTGTACCTCCTCCTTCACTGCCTTAATATGCACATTCAGCACATCCAATGCATCAAAACATTGTTTTCTAGTTGGAGCCGCGCCTTGTTTTCAAACTGTATGGTTTGCCTAAAATGAACAATGCAAGCAATATATTACAGGATGACCAGCACTAAAATCAACCCGCGTAGTTGTCCCTCCATTGTGACATTAGAAAATTCTGACCAATCAAGAGCAGCTTTCTCACACAGGCACACACAATTACACAATTAGTCCCTAATTTGAATCAAAGCAAGCCAACTCTAGGTCTGAAAGCACCCTAACACTAGAACTTAAGATATTAAGTTCTAGTGTTAGAACTTAACACCCTTCTAACTCCACGGGTGCGCGGGCGCTCCCACGCGACAGCGTCGGTACTTTGCAGAATATCTCGGGAACCACACAACAAAACTTAATGGGGAAAATTGCTATCACAAGCATACTCTTTGGGCGATCTATGGTGAGCTCGGGGCAATTCTAGCCTTTCGAGAAGGTTTTCAATCCAGCCGTTAAGTGCGGCGTTTTTTCCGGGAACTTCGCATGTGAATTCCACCGTGATAACTCCGTGATAAGTTCATTATTCATTACATTTTGTGATAAAAACGTGTAAATTATGTTAGCGGACCTCCATATTGAAGCTTGATGTAAATGATGATGACTTCCGGTCGGTCTCTTGACCAATGAGATGCTCCGATTTCTTCTTCTTTTGTTTTTATGACGGTGACATCCAATCCCAGCAGCCAAAGATCAGCGTGAGGTGAAATAGTTATCTTCCAGTATCGAAAACAAAGGAATAATAATCTCCCATGGCCAAAACAAAGATAAATAAACATTTACTAACAACTTTTGAACGTGGAAATGTACACAAGCTTTACACACAAGCTTTACGCACTATATGGCATGTGCTTAGTCCGCATTTCCTGTGCGCACGTATGTTTTTTACTGCATTTACTGTGGTTTATGGTAGACAGAAGTTATTGTTATTTGTTTTATATAGAGCAAATTTCGCGGGTAATAATCTCGCGGGTCATAATTTCGCGGTGTTTGTGGTGGGAGAGGAGAGAGTCGGAGAGATAGGTTAGTGAGTTTGAGAGTAGTGAGTTTTATTGATAGAGAGAGTTAGACAGACAAACAAAAAGTTCTTTTCAGAACTACTTGGAGAGGGGAAAGTTCTTTTCAGAACTATGGCGACTGCAAAAAGGTGCTTCACTGTTGCTGAAGCAATGGATTTAGTTTTGAATGGTGGAGTGGCACAAGTGACTGAGGAAGTGAGGGAAAAAACGAGTGGAGAAAAAATGTAAAAATGTAAATATTTTTTGTTGTGTTTGTGTTAGAATGTTGGGATCTTTTTCTCCTGATAGCCAAGGCCTGAGAGAAACATATTTGAAAATGAAAAAGCTTGTACATTGTTGATCTGTGTCTTTTTTGAATTAAATTCTGTGACATTCAATTTCCGTTTTACTTTTTCTTTTGTTTTTATACTCATAACTATTGATCCATTCATGTGGCATCATTTTAGGATACATATTATTATTGCCCAGGTTGTCCTGAAAAAAAAGATGTTCATTACTTGACTGTGCATGAAAGGGTTGAGATTATACATGCATTAATAGACAGAGAGGCCAGGCGGACAAAAAATAGCAATAAATGGCTTGGTTTTTTAATTATTAATATAAGTGAGCAGGAGGCTCGTTGACAGTAGTGACACCGTCACATCAGAGCTACAGATGGTCAGCGTTTCACACAACTTCATGTCCAAAAACCTGAACTATCACTTTAAAGTGTGAAGAAGCAGCGGATCTGTCAGGCAGCTGAGTGAAGTGGAGCCTGAGGAGGAAGCACCGGTTAGCCCCGGTTTCACTACAGGCAGATTCACTCGCTACAGGGGCGAGGAAATAAAACCTGAACAGCCAACTTAGTTTGGCTTAGTTTAACAGTTAGCGATGTCTTTCACTCTCTCTCGGTCTCCGCTGTGTTTAGCTATTCCCCTGCCTACTTCAATGATGATGGTACCTGTAATAAATGTAATATATTTGCTGAGATGGAGGCGAGGCTCAGTGACTAGAAGAGCTGGTAGAAGCGCTCCATAGCTATAAGTTACTCCAGTAGCCGGTGGCAGCCGACTAGTGCTAACTGCTAACGCTCCCGGGAGCTAACGCTAACGTTCCTACTCTTCTCCGTGAGCCAGGCTCACGGGCCTGGCGGGCTCACAGGCTCACAGAGAAGAGTAGGAATATAAGCGTTAGCTCACGGGAACGTTAGCCAAGGGCTCCGAGAGGAGGGAGGAGGCAGCGATTTACATGAACATACATGAACGCGCAGCTGGACAGGCTTGTAATGGGCTGGAGATCAACACAGAGAGAGGTTGTGTGAGGTCATGCTATACTCCAGATGAAATCACACCCCTAGTTCTTCACATAGCGATTTTTTAATTCCTGATGAATTTCGCTTATTGCCCCTTTGGAGAATAAATCATCTGGAAAGCTGGAGCTGCTCCGCATAATTTAAAAGGTAACTTAGCCTACACAGAGCGGTGGAAATGTCCGTGCACCCAGTGTGTTTTTTCGCTGATTTGGTTCTGCAGGCTCTCTGCTGGTACACTGGAGACGGGGATCAAGCAGTTTGTCTCACTCGGGATCGATTTTTTGATAGATAGAGCTTTTTTGGTTCATAGTTTTTGATTGACATGCGATTTATTCGCGTTTAGAGGGAAATATTTTTACCGGCAATTACCGGATAACGGAAACGTGGGCACAGTTATCTATATAAAATACACAGACTAACTAACTAAATAACTGATTGACTAACATAAACAATTGAAAATTGAAAAAAATTAGCTTGCACCGTTAGCTCCGGTAAGGGAAAGCGGCTGACCGGAAGTCATGCACAAAAACACTAAAGTTGATCACTATTTACTTCCGTGTTTGAAAATAAGGTGAATAAAGTCAGAGACAACAGCAGCATCTAACAAAGATAACGGCACTCAATTAGGCACCATTACAACTCACAACATTCACCGACAAAACAACCGTCACACTTAACACGTTTTCCAGACAAATACAACATGCTAACGTTATTAGCAAAAGCCTATGGCATTTTACATTGTATACATTAGCCTAGCGACAAGCGGAGATTTCCTCTGTTCATATGAAGCCAGGATAAATCCCTAAAGGATAAATCACACACAAGACTTAAAATGCTATTTTACTGTCTTCACAATTTATTGTTTCTTATCTGTGAAATACAAGTAAATACAAGCTTTGTTTCCACTGAGGGAAAAGGTGTCTGAAACTGAAAGGAGGTCTGCGTCACCACGACGCTGAGTGTTAGGGTGGGCGAGTTCAACGTTGTGTAAACAACGGGGGTGTTTTGAAAACACCCCCATTTTCACAGGTAACTTAGCTTGTCCCTCCCGCCGCAGGAAATAATGAATTAATCCTGGAAAGCTATTGATGTAGCACTTTTCTGCTTATGAAAGTAACACCGCGATTATTTGACCAATGAGAATTTGGTCGGACGAGAGTATATCGACCAAATAATCGACCAGTTGACCAGGAGACTATAGCCCTAGATAATAATAATAATAATAATAATAATAATAACTTAGACTTATATAGTGCCTTTCAAGAGATCCATGGATGCTTTACAACAACAAAAATAACAATCAATCAATTTCAATCAATTTTATTTATAAAGCCCAATATCACAAATCACAATTTGCCTCACAGGGCTTTACAGCATACGACATCTCTCTGTCCTTATGACCCTCGCAGCGGATAAGGAAAAACTCCCCAAAAAAAACCCTTTAACGGGGAAAAAAAACGGTAGAAACCTCAGGAAGA
>NC_065527.1:37448922-37452805 GCF_006386435.1 Epinephelus moara | reverse complement strand
TAGAGGTAACAAAAGCGTGGACCACTTTTTCTGCATCTTTTCGGGTCAGGATAGGCCTAATTTTCGCAATATTACGCAGATGAAAAAATGCAGTCCGTGAGGTTTGTTTTAAATGAGAATTAAAAGACAAATCTTGATCAAATATTACTCCGAGGTTTCTTACGGTAGTGCTAGAGGCCAGAGCAATGCCATCTAGCATTCAAAAGCTAGCAACCTAGCAAGCAATCTAGCAACCAAAAGCCAGGGTGAACAAATGTCTTTTCAGTGCAGATTTGAACATGTCCAGTGTTGGCGCCTGGTGAATCTTCATGGGGAGAGAGTTCCAGAGGGTTGGGGCTGCCACACTGAAGGCTCTATCCCCGAATGTTTGCCTACTGGTGTGAGGGATGTTGAGGAGACCCAAGTCAGCGGGCCGCAGGTTCCGTAAGGGTGTGTAATCAGTGGGAGGTCTGATAGGGTTCCGTGGGGCAAGGTCATGGTGATCTTCATAGGTGAGGAGGAGGAGTTTGTAGGTGATGTGGAACTTGACTGGAAGCCAGTGTAGGTGTTTGAGAGAGGGGTGATGTGCTGCCATGGCTTGGTCCGGGTGAGAACCCTTGCAGCTGAGTTACTGCAGTCTGTCCAAGGCTTTGTTGGGGAGCCTGAACAGGACTCCATTACAGTAGTCCAGGCAGGAGGTGATAAATGCATGGATGAGGGTCTCAGCAACAGAGTCTGAGAGTGAAGGCCGGAGTCTGGAGATGTTTTTGAGGTGGAAGAAGGCAGATTTAACAACAGATTTTATGTGGGATTCGTAGGTGAGGGTGGAGTCCAGGATGACACCCAAGTTGTGAACCTCAGGGGATGGGGAGATGGAGCAACCATCCACATAGAGGATAAAATCCCCCACTTTTTGAAGTAGTGCCTTTGGAGCCACAACCAAGAGCTCAGTTTTCTTGCTCTTAAGTTTGAGTAAGTTGGTGGTCTTCCAGGGTTTTATTGCAAGTAGGCAGTTGACTATGGACTGAGGAGGGAGCGGGGTGGATAGCATCGAGCTGAGATATAGTTGGGTATCGTCAGCATAACAATGAAAATTCAGACCATGTTTACAAATGATCTGACCCAGGGGGAGCATGTAAATGGTGAAGAGGAGGGGACCAAGTATAGAACCCTGAGGTTGGAGATTAGCTGGTAGTTGGTAAAGTCATCAGGGTCCAAATCAGGCATTTTGAGAAGTGGGGTGACAGAGGCTATTTTGAGACTGGTGGGTACTGTGCCAGATTGGAGAGAGGAGTTGACAATGTCCGTTTTGATGGGGGAGAGGGTGGGGAGACAAGCCTTCACAAGTGCAGCGGGCATTGGGTTCAGAGAGCAGGTGGAGGCCTTGGCCTTGGTGACCAACTTGTTGATCCAAGTATCATCCACTGGACTGAAGGTGGAGAGGGGGGGGCATGCAGCTGTGGGAGCAACACGGAGTACACGGACATGCACGGATACAGAGCTCATTGAAATTGAAGAGCGGACGAGGAGAGAGAGGGAGCAGTGTTACTTCGGTAGCATACAAAAATTGCAACAGGCAGAGGAACATGTCCGAATCCAGCTAAAGGTCTCCTTTCCGTTATGTTGTCGGATAATTATACTAACAATCCGAGCCTATCTGTGTGAAAAAAAATGCACTTTTAGTGGACGTATTTTGACGTTGTTTGACGCTGTCTGAGTGCCCTATTATTTAATATAGCGCACGCTCACGGGCTGCAGGCAGGTCAGCCCTAGCTTCATACTGGAGAAATGTCAAATACTGAACATCCTATCACTCATTTAGACAAAAGTAGATCGGAGAATAGGGCCCAGGTTGAAAAAAGCATTAGTGCCCCTTTAATCTCATTGCCAGATTGTTTATTACTGATGCAATACAATTTGGATTTACCGCTGTGATGCCGTCTGCACAGGCTGATGATGTAGGCTACTTTTTATTTTGCCAGAACATGTCATAATAACAAATGCCGCTTCTGTTGATTTGCATAAATCAAACCAGTTTAAGCTCATACACAGGACTGGACAAACAGCAAAACTAGAAATCGACCCAGCTCTAGTGGAAGTGTTCCCAACTTTAAACTGATGTGTTTAAACTGATCAGGACGGAGACTTCTGACTTATATTTGAAATAGTTGGCAACAACAACCTGAAGTTATGAGCCAAAACAGGAAGTGGAACAAATAAAAGAACAAGTTGGCAGCATGAGGCCAGTAGCCGTTGTCTTACTGCTGCGAAGGATTATTTCTCTTCAGAGAACGTTTTATCAGGTGAAGTAAAAGGTTTTGCTGATTGGATGTTTTTGTTGCAGGTAGAGACTCAGTTTGTGTTTTCATGTTCTGCCTGTCTGCTCTGTCAGGCCCAGAGACATCTATCCTCTCTTTTCCTTCTTGTCCTGTTTTTGCTCTCGTTCTGCCTCCCTGCACAGACCTCCTCCCTCCATCTCCCTCTGTCTCTCACATCTTCTCTCGGCCCCTCTACGGTGTCACTGAGGTCTCTGCTAAATTGTGTCTGTGAGATGAAGATGGATGAAACGTGTTTGGAGCGAGCCGGGGGCCGACCTCGGCGCTGCTGCAGTGTAACCATCACACTTGTGTCCTGCAGCTCTCTTTCATTTCATCCGTCTGACCTTTACATGAGGCGGGAAATCCATCTGGCAGTTTGGAGGGTGTAAAGAAGGAGGCGATGACCATCGGCAGCAATAACAAGTTGATTCTTACAGATTCACTGTTCCTCCACTGGTTTTCAGCTGAATACTGGAACTTAATCTGTTGTGATTTCAGAAAAGTCACATAGATGAGGTCACAAAGTTTTTTAATCAATCATCAAACTGATATGGATTTATTTTATGTGTTCCCAGCTGGTCAGAGTTTCAATTCAGGGCTGCAACTAACAGTTATTGTCATTGTTATTATCTTCTTTATTTGGTTAATCATTTGGTCTGTATCAGAAAACTTGTAAGTACTCATCACTTTTTCCTGATTGACTGATTTATCAACTAATCGTTAAAGATGCACGATATTTGATTTTTTGCTCATATCCAATAGACCCTTTTAGGGCCAACATCACGATTATGTCAGTTTGTAAGCTGGAGGCAAAACATGCCTCTCCACCACAGGGCTGTAGGCTACATAGGAGTCTTAAAAATGGTCTTGTTGTGTTATTGGGAGCCAGAATTAAAAGGAGTCTTGGCTCAAAAGTTAATTTTTTTCACATACCAGCGACCACTGCCCGTCAACAAAAACAAAGACAACTATGGTTAAATGTGACAAAGGGACTGGACTGAGGCAATCATCAAAAATGCTCACATGTGCAGCAGGGTATGATGTAGGGATGGGAATCGAGAACCGGTTCCTGTTAAGAACCGGTTCCAACTGGTTCAATTCATCGACATCATTAGCCTTTATGCTTAACAATTCCCTTATCGATTCTTTTCATTACGCCGAATCTATGCTCGTCAGCCAGCAGCACGTTCATACATAACACCTATGATGGCATCACTGTCACTTTTTCTTCTGTAATCGGCGGTGAAGTCAGAACTAACAATAGGCCCGTCCAAGACGAGCCAGGCCTGCGCAGATTCAGTCACCAGTGATTGCCGCACAATGCATGCCAGTTTGTTTTGTGTCCAACTTATTCCAGACTTCCTCTGATGTCATACAAAAGTGGACAGCGATAATCTCACAAGAGTGAGGCTGCTGCAGATTTTAGTGCCAGGCACTGCAGTTGTTCTCCACCAACTGCAAGACCCGGATCATAATGGGCAGGGCCGGCCCAAGCCTCCATGGGGCCCTAAGCAAAATTTGATTTTGGGGCCCTCTATTACTGCCAATAATACTGATTATTGATCATTCACACACCTACTATAAGT
>NC_065527.1:37395077-37448232 GCF_006386435.1 Epinephelus moara | reverse complement strand
ATTCAATTCTGGATTTTACAGGGAGCCAGTGCAGAGAAGCTAAAACAGGAGAAATATGATCTCGTTTCTTAGTTCCTGTTAGTACACGTGCTGCTGCATTCTGAATTAGCTGGAGAGT
Source organism: Epinephelus moara (assembly GCF_006386435.1). NCBI lineage: Eukaryota > Metazoa > Chordata > Actinopteri > Perciformes > Serranidae > Epinephelus > Epinephelus moara. The sequence goes on along the minus strand of NC_065527.1, from coordinate 37,448,114 downwards.
TTTTAAGGACTTACTAGAGCTACCTGATAATAGCGAGTTAGAGTAATCCAGCCTAGAGGTAACAAAAGCGTGGACCAATTTTTCTGCATCTTTTCGGGTCAGGGTAGGCCTAATTTTCGCAATATTACGCAGATGAAAAAATGCAACAACAAAGAAGACATAATGGCAGAGAGACAGAAGCGGTCAAAGCCATGGCTTCACTTCACGTTGTTGTTAGCCTCCCTGGAGCTGCTAGCCCGCTGTGGAGCTTCAGCGCATCCCCGCTCCAGGTAGACGGCGGGCGGGGCGCTGTTGTTCTTAGCCTCCCTGGAGCTGCTAGCCCACTTTGGAGCTTCGGCGCATCCCCGCTCCAGATGGACAGCGGGCGGGGCGCTGTTGTTGTTAGCCTCACTGGAGCTGTTAGCCCGCTGTGGAGCTTCGGCGCATCCCAGCTCCAGGTGGACGGTGGGCGGGGCGCTGTTGTTGTTAGCCTCACTGGAGCTGCTAGCCCGCTGTGGAGCTTCAGCGCGTCCCCGATCCTGTTGTTGGATTTCATGGGAACACCAAGGATGGTAAGATGAAGGCAGTTGAGTTGATTTGCACGCTATTTGTTGTTATAATATGCAGGGCTAGCTGCGTTAGCTGCCTCACCTGAGTTTTCTAAACTAGACCATGGCTTTAAGGTTCATAATAAAACGTTATGAAAGCAGATGTATTGGATTACAAACAACAGGAGGTGATATCATTAATTCACAGGAGGAATCGATAAGGGAATCGATAAAGAATCGGATCGATAAGCAGAATCGATAATGGCATTGATATCGATAAAATGCTATCAATTCCCATCCCTAATACTGACACACACCATGTTAATGCCACGTTATCCTGTTACAATATTCATAACTTGGATTAATTTTTATGAAAAACCCTTTTGACTCTTTTGATCTGAGGATCCTTACAGACTAAGGGAATATAAATAACCTATCGGGTAATCAAGGAATGGACATGTAATCTGGGGTAGCCAACAACCTGGTTGTATACATCTTATGAACTTCTATAAAAAAAAGAGAACTGCTTGGAAATCTCTAATTTAGACAGGCCTTTATTTTGTCAAACGGTGTAGCCACACTAGGTTAGTAAAAGAGACTGGGCGTTTAATTTAGGTTTAATGTTATATATGTTGATCATATTGTGGAACCTCTGGTGATTCCGACCCCTTGCATAAAATTAAAGTGGTGTAAGCTTGTACACCAGACTGGGTCAGACAAAACTCTAGTAGCCATAGAAATTTTGTCATCAAGATTCAAACAACGAACATTATGGAGGATCTGTGGGACCAGTAACTTCACTGGTTTCCAGTCTTTGTGCTGAGCTGACTGGCTGCTGTTTCAAGCTTCAGCTTCATCTAGATGTTAGAGTAGAACTGATGTTCTTACCAGACTCAGACCAAAATACTTCTCAAAACATTGAAATAATCTTGTAATGTCTTGGCTGGGTTACAGATGCAGTTGAAGCAAATGAGGCCTTTGAAAACACTTCAGCCGGAAGATAAAATGTGTTGCAGCACAGAGAAACTGTCATCGTAAAACAAGAAAGGGCTTAACTGACGGGGGCATGTCCTGATACTTTTCCCATATACTCTACATTGTGTCAGGGGTTTGATTCCATGTAGATGCTGGTCTTGTTTCAGTTTGCACCTCAATTTGATGTCAACAATTTTGAAAGCAGAATAGTTTGAGTCAGTTTATTTTGCCTCATCAGCAGCTCCTGTTTCATTCAGATGAGGGCGGCCATGTTAATCAGCTGTTCCAAGTTGCATCCCCTGTTAGGGCGGAGGATCATTACCTGTTACCTGTAAGTTGGGAACACTTCCACTAGAGCTGGGTTGATTTCCAGTTTTGTTGTTTGTCCAATCCAGTGTATGAGCTTAAACTGGTTTGATTTATGCATATCAGCAGAACCGGTTGTGTCACCTGCTGATAAAAGGCTAATAGCAGCAGATAAAAACACTGTTTCTGTCTTAAAGTTCAGGAATGTGAAGTGTTTAGGTTTGTGACGCCTCGTGGACTTTCTGTTCTGCCACCTGTATTTGTTTCAGCATGTATTCTTGCCTCTGTGTTCAGTGTGTCAGGAATGAATGAATGAATGAATGAATGAATGACTTTATTTCGAACCAAAGTTTAAAACAATGGTGTGATAACAAAAAACAAAAAAACAATAACAGAAATGTTCGAAAAGTACAAGGTAGAAGTAAAACTTATATGTTCCTACCTGTGTTAGGAGGCTCTGAAAGCCACATTCAGTGGATAAAACCCATTAAGCTGACCTGTGTCTGTGTGTGTGTGTGTGTGTGTGTGTGTGTGTGTGTGTTGGCTTACTTCCAAGCTACTAGGATTGCCTTGCTGCCAAACAATGTGGACGGCTGCAGCACGTTTCACGCTCAAGCTGTGTGTTTCACTGTGTGTGTGTGTGTGTGGGTGTGTGTGTGTGTTTATGTTTTTGTGTGTGTCCTCCTGTGAGTAACCTTTGTGTTTTTTGCTGGCTCATGGTCTCGTTGTTGTCGAATCTTTATCCGTTTCATCCGGAGGATTCATCCTTTTTTTTTAGGCATCTAAACTCACTTCATTCACTCTGTACAATTCTCACACACACACACACACACACACACACACACAGAATAATGTGTGGATTAGCCCTAATCTCCTCTGTGTGTTAATAAACAGCAGATTTACCCGTTTTTGCAGCAGAAAACAGGAAAGTGTTTGTTCAGAATTAATGAGCGTGTTGAAAATTATTAAAGCTGTTTTAGCCTGGCTCATTATTAATAAAATCCTGGTATTTAATTTGATGTAAAATTTAAACAGGTTAAACATAGTCAAAATGTCAGAATTCAAATCCTATATCTGAAAACACTCTGTAAGCCTGTCAGGCTTGTGAACTGAAGGAACACTGTTCAAGTCTGACACTAAGAGTTCATTCCTGATCCTGAATATAGTCGTTTGACAGAATAATATTAACTCAAAGTGCGTTTACTTCACCTGACCTATGTGTCAGTCTTTGGTCTTGAGGGTCCACCTGTAGGTCTCTACAGGTTATAACATGAATCTGTGTTTACAGTGTGAAGAATGAACTAGGGCTGTCAAAATTGCTCAAAAATGACGTTCGAATATTCCTTCTAAAAATAACTCATAGGTTCGAACCATTCGAATATTTTTTTTTCCGCATTATGTCCACAAGAGGGCAAACTAATACAAGGAAACATACTTGTATATGAAACATAACTACCTGTAGGTATTTTTATTTCAACATAAACGTCTTTGAAAACATTTACATACCTACACATTAAAACACATAAAACAATTATCTATAACATTACGTTATAAACGACCGCGGACCTCTCGCTCGCCCCCCCTCTCTGACCCGTGACCACACCGCCCGCGGAAGCGCTGCGAATAGCCTCGAAGCACCGGACCGTGACCGGCTCGCGCCCTGCAGCGATCGTTTCGGCGTCTGGTCTATTTTCTGCGCGAGCCGCGAGCGAATGTGTCAAGCCGGGTGACGGAGACAACAGCTGGGAGCAGAACCGCTTGTCGACCAGCGTGGAGAAATGCGCGTCTGATGCCAACGCCCACTTGCAAAGAGGACAGCTGCGGTGGTGTTTTTTTCTCTCTCCACAATTGAATATCAATTTTCACATTCGAAGGTCCATTTTTTTTTCAAATTTGAATTTAAATTTGAATTTAGAATATTCGTTGACAGCCCTAGAATGAACCTCTGCACATGATGGTTTGTGTATGAAAGGGAGACAGGGGTTGGTTGGCACACTTTTCCCTTCTCTGCTGTATTTCTCTGGCATAATTTATATTAAGATTGGTGTACTCTGTGCAATTTTGGGCTGTCCCAGATGGAAAATGACTAGTATTAATTTCACTGACGAAAATGGTGATAAAAAATTTTGATCAATGGCCTTGATCTCGATAATAAAAACTAAGATGAAATCTATGTTTCATTTTGTTGACAAGACTAGACGAGACGAAACAGAAATATTATTGGTGGAATATCGCTTGCAATCATCTTCAAATGCTGCAGGAATGTCAGGCTGGTAAAATCCAGTAAATAGTCTGCACCAGGATATTTCGCTAGCCAGCAGAAACACTCGGAGCAGAGCAGCATCAGCCATTGGTGCGGTTTTTGAGCTGTAGCCTAATTCAGCAGTAAATAATCAGCCGTGTGTGTCTGACTGTGAATGCCGGAGCTGCTGAATGGATTTGTGGAGTTTCTCAGTTGCAGCAGTGGCTGTTAACAGTTAGCTCTGCTCGTTAGCCGCTAAACAGCAGCGGAGCAAGCAGCCACTGGCCGCCAGACTTCACATCTGATCCCCGCAGGACTCCACTCAGTGCAGACTGGAGAAGGTTTCTGGGTTGATGGTGTTTGACAGGCAGGAAGGAGGCTCAGTTATCTGTGAGTGTAGCTGTGCTATAAGTAAACAGTCTGAACTCAGATCAGTTTTCTCTGACAGAGATGAAAGTTTACTTTGAATCACCAACTCTGTGAGAGGACATGAGTTTAAACATCCATACTAACATGTTGCAAAATGAAGAAATAATTCAGGCTTAATTAAGTTATTTTTCTGCCTCTTAACAGTCAGATGGATGAGTAAGTGAACCTGGGTACTAGTTGTCCTAGTTGTCTCAGATTAGTTATTTGTGGTGTCAAAGTTTTTGAGAGCATAAACAGAGAGATGTTGAGCTTTTCAAATTATATCAGTAAGTGTGTGCTCGTAAATCAGCCCTTAAACCTGTCAAACACTGCTGCAGAAATGACAGTTTGGAAGTGTGCAGAAATGATTCGGAGTTGTAGAAAAAACTGTCCAAATTAAATTTTTATACACCTGCCACCTTGATTCTAATTTCTGATACTGAATTAGCATCACTCAATTGTTGACTAAAATGCCGTTAATTTTCGTCAATGCCTTGTTTCCACTCACGTATGGGTATGGAAACAAGGGTACTGGAAGTCCATTCATTCCAGTGTTTCCTCTAGGATTTTTTTCAGCAGCGGGGGTGGCGGGGGGAGGGGGTGAGAGACATATCCCCATACACATTTTGGTGTATTTCATATGAATAATATTATAAATATTAGGCTATATAAGTATATTGTTCCAAAATGTCTTTTCTTTCTTTTTTCCAACTTTAATTTTATAGTTGGTTTGTGTGTCTGCCAACCAGCCTTGCTCACAATTGACTCAGCTTTGTGTTGAAATGGTGTTAGCCAGCTAACATCACTCATCAGACTTTCTAATCATATACCAAAATGTAGCTGATTCTATCATAAACGTGGCACAGAAGGGACACAAAGGCTCAATTCTTCCCCGGTTTGACAAGAGCAAGGTTTATTACAAAAGACAGGCAGGGTTTGGTACACAGAGAATCAAACAAGACAGGCTAAGGTATCCAAATCGTGAGGCAAAAGCTAGATCAATGACAAAACTGTGATTACCAGCAAGACGAGACAAGAAAGAGTGCTGGGACGAAGACTGTGATGTACGACGAACTGGCAACAAGACAGGGGAAGACATGAGGATTAAATACATGAGGTGACAGGGGGTGATGAGACACAGCTTGGGAGGAACAATCAGGAAACAGGTGTGACAGCGCCAGACAGGAAGTAAAACCTACGGAGACAAGGAGAGACAGGTGAATCTTTCAAAATAAAACAGGAAGTACAGGACAAGACACAAAACATGAACACAGGATCATGACAGATTCCCTCATTTGTTAATAAGAAGTATCACATTTCAGACATCTCTGTCTGACACAGTTTATAATACGTTTAGTTCACAGGACACTTTTTATGCCTCCACACTGGCGATAGCTGTCGCCGGAGGGATTATGTTTTCAGGTTGTCCGTCCATCCCATCCTTGTAACAACATCTCAATAACACCCAAAGGAAATTTCTTCAACTTTGGCACAAAAGTCCATTTGGACTTAGTGATGAAGTGATTAGATTTTGATGGTCAGAGGTCACTGTGACCTTGTCTGTCTTATTCTTATGAACCCCTTTGTGGAATGTCTTTAAATTTGACACAAACTTGACTGAAGAATAAACTGACTAGAATTTGGTGGTCTTTGAAAGTCAGAGGTCACTATGACCTCACAAAACATGTTTTTGGCCATAACTCAAGAATTCATTTGCTAATTATGACTGTGACCTTGCGTCCGTCCCACTCTTGTGAATGTCGTATCTCAAGAAGGCCTGAGGAATTTTCTTCAGATTTGGCACCATCGCCTACCTGGACCCAAAAATAAACTCAGTAGAATTTGTATGGAGCTTTTTTCCTATCTTTATTCAAGAGAGGGGTATATCAGTTTGAGAGCATTATTTATTTATTTCAAGTTGATTTTGTAATATTGTCCCTCAAACCCTGCCCTCGTACCCAAATAGCCTCTGCTTGCGCTTAGATCTACTCTGTTTCTGCTCAAACTGTGTACTCGCACTCAGATACAATGTTGCTTGCACAGATTTCCTGCTCCAGCTTCAGCTGTTCTCCTCACGCTCAAACTGCTTCTGTGCGCTTGTGGAATTTCTGCTCTCAGATTTCTGCCCTGCTCTTGGATTTTTTTGTGTAACAACCCTGTCAAAATCCCCCAACCAATAGAGCGCCAGGTTTATTGTTGACCAATAAAATGATCCCTGCCTCCTTGTGGGCGCGCTTGCTTTAGTTTTAGAGCGTCCCGTCCGGGCGGGTACTCTTTAACCGGGTTCATCCACTCCCACCCTCCAGGGCTTTATTAAATGTTCTTCCCTTGCTTACTTTAGAACTTTTGGAATAAAGGGACTGTTAATTTACATACGTGCGCCCGTATTTTTTTACTATAACAGCAGCATACAGTATAATAGTAGAATAGTAGTAAATGTCTTTACTAAATCCACTATTGCTCCTTCAAGTGAAGTGATTTTTGAGAGTTGGGGAGTGCAGACTAACAGACTAGATATAAAACTGAGTCACATCAACCTGCATGATGAGATTGTTAGTGAATGAATCTGCAGACACAACGAGCTGCTTGAGTCAGCTGACAGAGATATTTCCTTCTTCATTAACAGTTAGTTCTCACATCTTCCTCCTCACAGCAGGTCCAAATGATTTCCATTCAGCAGTATCATCCCTCTCTACATAGGAAGTGTCTGTGTGAGGTGAGAGACGGGAACGTGTGATACGTGCTGAAGGTCAGCAGTCAGATTTAAAGCTGCAGTATGTGGAGTGTGTTCTGAGCGCGTGCAGAGCTTGTTAACCCGCCAAGGGTTTAACACTGCTCCAGTAAATCTGCATGAGGCGACGGATCTGACAGTTTTCCTGCAGGAAGCTGCAGCAGATTTACACTTATTAACCCGAGGAGGCTGCAGAGTGGAACCCTGCTGGATCCTCATGCCTCTCATGTTCCGGATTAGACTCAGTCTGACGGATCCTGCAGAGGACTGTTTCTATGTACTGGGGTTTTATTTCCATTAAACAGGAAGTGTGACGGTATGGTAAACTTTTCTTGAGACATCTGCTGTATGAGCAGTAGGCTGAGAAGTAATAATAGATAATGTGAGGAAAATATTCAATTACTATGCTTGTTACATTAAATATAACAACCAGAAATCACGTTAATGTGATTACTTTTCATGTAGATTCATTTGACTGAGCAAAACCTACAATCTTTAGTTAGACTGTATTGAGTTTATTAATACCTAAATCAAATCACCAGAAAAAAATTTGGCAATACATATTTCTGCAAACCATGAATACGTTGCATGTCATGTAATGCATGCATCGAAACGTTACGTTTTAACAGCACTGTGGTTATGGTTAGTAAAAGATTACGTTTGGGCTTAAATACCTAGTTGTAGGGGGCACAGTCCTCACTGGATAAACAGTGACAGGTTGCTACAAAATGCTGCTGGAAACACAGCGATGACCTGCTAAAAGACAGCGTTGTTGTTTGCTGGTCTTGAACAGTGGTCTGCAGTGGTCAGGGGGCGTAGCACCAAATACTGGGCCCTATGCATAAGCAGGGTCTGTGGGTCTTTTACATTAGGGATGGGCATCAATTTTCGATTATCGATGATTGATTGTTAAGGATTTTTTAATTTAATTTTAATTTTTTTTATGATCGAATAATGAATTTTAATCATTTGCCCATTGCTATTTCACATGCACCTTTTGCATTTTTTTGTGTTACAGTCAGTTTGCTTTCCCTTTCCTTTCTGTATTTTTCTTTTTATTGCAAACAATACAAAACACTAAAAAAAAGAAGAAAAAGAATGGTGAATACAAAAGTGAATACATGCCAGTAAATGAAGTGTTGTCAGGGGATAAGGGGACAAGGTGATGTTGGCTGTGGTGTGCGTTTGCGTGTGTGTCTGTGTTTCTATACAAGTTTGACAAGTGAAAGGATGGAAAAAAAGGGGAAAAAGTATATTAAAACTAATCCTGCCATTACCCTGTTACCAACAATACGAATAATTAGATAATGTTTACTAATAATAATAATAAAGTCAAGGGGGAGTGTACCTGGGGCACCACCAGAAAACTCCAGAATGGGTCAGCAGGAAGAGTCCGGCAGGAAAACCAAATTATTGTTGCATCTTACGATTACTGATATCAAGTTTGGGCAAAAAGCAGGAAGGAGAAACATTGCGTTTCCTTTTGTGAATTAAGTCGTGGATGTTGTGCTGTTGTGTAAGGAGAGGGTGATTAGACCCCGTTTGGATTTCTCCCCAGAGGAGTGTCTATATGAAAGATACAATTTCACGTCAAACTCCATCATTTATCTAACAATCTGTTCCATTATCATCAGAGCAAATTTTATGCATTGCCCTTTGATTCTTCGGCAGTGGCAGTTTTCTTAATAACATCAGAGACACTGAACACATCACAAGTAACTCTGGCTCTGAAAAGACTTTTGCCCATTGTTGTGGTTTTCCCTGGGCATAAATCAGAATGGATTATCATCTAAGCATTCCATGGGGCCTTGGTGGCTTAGTAGATGGAGCGGATTCCCCATGTGCAGGGGTAAGGTAAGGTAAGGTAACTTTATTAGTACCTGAGGGTAGATTTGGTTTGCAGTTAGGTTAGGTGAGTCGGCTGCTTTCACACAGATAACACTTAGGACAAAGATATAAGACAGTGACATGACAGTGACAACACAGTGACAACAGTGCTTCAGACTAAGAGACAGGTACAAATATACAAAAATCATATTCATATAATAAAAAAAAAAAAACAGTAAAAACCATCATGGCAGATACAAAAAGAAAAAAAGAATAAATAGAATAAAAAGGCTGTACAGTCAATAAATTAAAGTTTAGTCCATAAAAGATTACTATGTTTTGTTTAACATTCTAATGGCCGCGGGCACAAAGCTGTCCCTATATCGTTTAGTTTTGCAGACAGGCACTTTGTATCTGTGACCTGATGGCAGGGGCTGAAATTCGCCGTATAGTGGGTGGGAGCCATCTTCTAGAATGGACCCAGCTAGCCTCTGTAACTGCTTGGTGTATAAGAATTTGAGGTTCAGCTGTGGCTGTCCTATCAGCCTACTAGCCCACCTCACAATTTGGTTCAGGGAGTTCTTATTTTTTAGGGATAGGTTGCTGAACCAAGACACTAGGCTAAAGGATAGAATGGACTCAATAAAAGAGTGGTAGAATAGGATTAACAGTGTACTGTCAATATGAAAGGAGGACAGTTTCCTCAAACAGTATAAACACTGGTTCCCCAACTTGTACACAGCTTCACAATTTGCTTCAAAGTTTAGCTTATTGTCAATAATGGTGCCAAGGTATTTGTACTTTTCTACCCACTCCACTGTCTGACCCTTTATGACGGTGGGTTCCTGAGCCCTGGAGAGTTTTACAAAGTCAATTTGCATGTCTTCTGTTTTTGAAATATTCATCTGTAAAAAGGACCTATCACACCATTCTATAAAATCCTGGGCAACTGGACCATGGCCTGTTTCATTTTCTTTTAGCAGGCTTACAATGACAGAATCATCTGCATACTTTAAAATAAATCTGTCTTCCCTGCTGCTGCGGCACATGTTTATATAAAGGATGAACAGGAGAGGGGACAACACACAACCCTGAGGGGACCCAGTGGAGGAACATATCTGGTCAGACAGTACTCCATTGACTCGCACTCTCCTGTCCTATTAGTAAAGAAATCTAAAACCCAGCCAATAAGATTTTTACTCAAACCAAATTGCTCTAAAAGCCTTTCTGTTAAGATGTGGGGTTGGATTGTATTAAAAGCTGATGAGAAATCTACGAATAAAAGCCGAGCATGTGTTCCTTTTCCTTCCAAATGTTTAAAAAGCATGTTTCGTCAAAGTGACTGTGGCGTCCTCAACACCTCTATGTGGCCTATAGGCAAACTGCAGTGGATCAATATCAGACTCTGTCTTCTTTAATATTTAAGACCTCACTAGTTTTTCAAAAGTTTTCATCACAATAGATGTCAGTGCAATAGGCCTAAAATCATTCAGTATTTTGGGGCAGTTTGTCTTGGGAACTGGAACAAACAGAGTAACTCCTTGCGTTTGTAAGGTCACTCCAGCGGTAACTTCCTGCAACAACTCAAATCTCACGAGACGTGAGATTTCAGAGCCAGACTTTCGCTCTCTGGGTGAGTGTTTTGACTTGCTACAACAAACATGTCCGAATTTTTACCCGATTTTGACCAACTGGATCTGGAGGAGCTATTTGAATTTGATGACCGCCCGTATTTATTTGAACACACGGAAGTAAACAGATGCAGAGCTGATTGAAACTGAAGAGGAGATGAGGAGAGAGAGGGAGCAGTGTTACTTCAGTAGCACATATACTAAAATTGCAACAGGCAGAGGAACATGTCCGAATCCAACTAAAGGTAAACACAGACGTTCATTTCTCCTTTGTGTTATGTTGTTGGATAATTATACTAAAAATCCGAGCCTATCTGTGTGAAAAAAATGCACTTTTAGTGGACGTATTTTGATGTTGTTTGACGCTGTCTGAGTGCTCTATTATTTAATATAGTGTGCGCTCACGGGCTGCAGGCAGGTCAGCCCTAGCTTCGTACTGGAGAAATGTCACATATTGAACATCCTATCACTCATTTAGACAAAAGTAGATCGGAAAATAGGGCTCAGGTTGAAAAAAACATTAGTTTCCCTTTAATTACCATTTTTATGCTGATGACACACAATTATACATCCTCATCACACCAAATGCCCCTGATGCACTGGATGCTCACTGACATAAATGTGTGGATGGGTAAAAACTTTTTTAAGCTAAATGAAGAAAAAACTAAGATTCTTTGAATTGGACAAAAAGGAGCAAGAGAAAAAACTGCACTAAATGTTTGGTGGCCTTAGCAAACACATTAAAACTAATATTACTGGGGCGCCGGTGGCTTAGTGGTAGAGCAGGCGCCCCATGTACAAGGCTGTTGCCGCAGCAGCCCAGGTTCGACTCCAGCCTGTGGCCCTTTGCTGCATGTCACTCCCTCTCTCTCTCCCCCTTTCGAGCTTGTCTGTCCTATCTATTAAAGGCTAAAAAGCCCCAAAAAAATAATTAATAATAAATAATTAATCCTTATTTTAACAGGGTCATCAAAACATCTTTTTTTCATCATCGGAACATTGTCAATGTCAAGGTCTTTTTAACCCAGAAAAATGCTGAAATATTCACTCACGCTTTTATTACCAGCCTTTTAGACTACTGCAATTCCCTTTCATTGGGCTACCCAAAAATCAATAACAAACTACAGTTAGTATCTATCATTTTATGTTTCAGCCAGATCACTTAGGGCCTCCACTTCTTTACTTTCAAATGTTCCTCATGTGTCCCATAAAAGTACTGGTGAGAGCACTTTCTATTTTTACACCCCTAAACTGTGGAATTTGCTACCTCTGGATATTAGAATGGCGAGCTCTTTTGGTATTTTGAAACGTTAATTAAAGACCTATCTTTTTAATCTGGCTTTTAATGTGGAGTAACATTACAGCCTTGATTTTTTAACCATTGGTTTTTACCTTGTTTTATCTCTCCTGTTCATTGTTATTTTTATTTTTATTTCATTTATTTATTTACTGTCTTTTTATTCTATTTAGTAATAATCATCTTTTTTTGTTAGTTTGCTCTGTTTTGGTTGGTTTGCATTTTTAATATTTTATTGTCTTGTGTCTATGTACTCGTCGTCGTCGTCGTCGTCGTCGTCCTCCGCTTATCCAGGTCCGGGTCGTGGGGGCAGCAGCCTCAGCAAAGAAGCCTAGACAGTCTTCTCCCCAGCCACTTCCGTCAGCTCTTCCGAGGGAACCCCGAGGCGTTCCCAGGCCAGCCGGGCGATGTAATCCCTCCAGCATGTCCTGGGGCGGCCCCGAGGTCTCCTCCCAGTTGGACATGCCAGAAACACCTCCCAAGGGAGGCGTCCGGAAGGCATCCTTACCAGATGCCCGAACCACCTCAACTGGCGAGTCCCTCCCGGATGTCCAAGCTCCTCACCCTATCTCTAAGGCTGAGCCCAGCCACCCTGCAGAGAAAACTCATTTCGGCCGCTTGTACTTGCGATCTCGTTCTTTCGGTCACTACCCAGAGCTCGTGACCATAGGTGAGGGTTGGAACGTAGATCGACCTGTAAATCGAGAGCTTCGCTTTCTGGCTAAGCTCCCTTTTCACCGACACAAGAAAAATTTCCGAAAGGACAATATCTATCTATCTAGCTATCTAGCTATCTATCTAGCTATTATTAGCTGTTGAAAACTTAGGGTGCTTTCAGATCTAGAGTTGTCTTGCTTTGGTCCGAATCAGGGACTCATTTTGTTACAAAGTTGCATAATTGCCTACAGTTGGTTCGTGTTCTCACCGCAGCATTTACAAGCAGACCAGATCAAATGCCTTGCGTGATAAAGCTGCTCTTGAATGGTCAAAATTTCCATGCGGGAAAAATCCAGGAAGTAAACAAAACGTTGAAGAAGAGTACAGTTGAAACATAAATGCAACACTTTCTAATGTCTCAATGGAGGGACAACTAAGCAGGGTGATTTTAGCGCTGGTCATCGTGTACTTTATTGCTTGCATTGTACATTTAAGGCAAACCATACAGTTTGAAAACAAGGCGCGGCCTCAACTAGAAAACAATGTTTTAATGCATTGGATGAGCCAAATGTGCATATTAAGGCAGTACAGAAGGAGGTGCAAATTAATAATCCTCCAGGACTGTAACATGCTCATGTTTAACCCAAACAATGCGTAATGTGACTGCAGTTAGTTTGGACTGAGGTCAGAACATGTTATCACCACAAACCAACCACACCAGAGTTCATTTGTAACCGGACCAGTACCACCTCTACAAGAGGGCCTTGGTCCAGTTGTTTTGGTGCGCACCAGAGTGCGATTGCTGTGTTCACACCTGCCCTGACCAAACCAAACAGGACAGGTGTGAAAGCACCCTCAAAAGAAACAGTGCACTGTGTCCCTTTTCTTTATAATTAGGCCCAAACTACATGCAACTTTTCAGGAAATTTCCAAAGGGATTGTTTGGGCACTGTGGTTCCAAAGTCACCCAGCTCTCGCAGCTTGAACAGGAATCTGCAGCTGATTGCATCAGTTTCTCCAAAAGTCCTGCAGGTTTTAATGTCCACTACTGCAAAATTTTCATAACTACAACCTTTTGTTCTATTGATCATAATAAAACATATATACAGTACATATCCAGTGTTCTCTAAAAACATGATTAATTTTAAGTCCTGTGTTGTAGCTTGCTGCCAGGTGACACCAAAACCCATGTTAAAAACTGTAAAAATAAGAGCTCCTGAGGGCTGTGAAGTTCTCTTTTCAGTCCTTCTTCTCTCTGCTTTAATCAGTTATTTTTACTTGTGGGAGACTGAGTTTTGTTTCTGCTGAATAAAATCATTAAAAATGTAATGTACTCCTGTTTTATAATTAGTGTGGGACCGCCTCTGTCCACAGTTTGATTTTGTTTTGCGTCTAGCAGGATGTTTCTATGTAAAGCAAGAAGTCTCTGTCAGAACGAATACACAGGTGGAGGAGTCGAACATCCTATTTCCCCTGCTGCAATCAAATCACAATCAAATCTGATTCAACCAGCGAGTTTGCATGAAGCAGGAATATGACACACAGTCACACACTCCACGTGGCTGTATCTGCATCTCTTTTATTATTTTCTTCAGTTGTTCCCTTATTTCTCTGCTTCTTTAATTTTCTCCCTGGCTGCTCAGCTTCCTCAATTTCAGTCTTAAACCCCTCTCCTCCTCTCTGAAGCTGTTTTTACCTCATTTGCTCAAACCTGCCAGCCGCTGTTACCCATAACACCACTCTCATCCCCGCCACCCAAAGGCTCCCAGACTCACTTCTGTTTTATTTCCACTGACAGCTGCAGCAGAGCGCCGTGTCCCTCCGAGCTCTCTGCCGTGATATGACTGACGCCCCACCATCCAACCGCCTCAGGAGGCCTGGAGAAGTGTAGAGAGCAGGAAGTTGAGTGACTTACCTGGACTACAGTTAGATAATAGCTTAATTTGTACACATAATATCCTGCTCTGATGGGCGGCTCCTTATTGCTTCATCGAGCCGTTTGCTGCCGGAGTCTCACTGAGGGAGAGTTCACTTTTAATAATTGGAGTCTGTGCTCATCTCTTCTCAGTTTTTCCCTCAGTTTTTATTATTTTTGACTGGTTTTTCTTCATCGCTGTCTACATATCACCAGTTCCTCCCAGGACTGCTGTTTAAATGTAAATCATGTCAGAATGAGCTTTTACTCAAATTAAAATGTTCAAACTCAAGTTATATGTTTAATAAAGGAGGATTAATATATGATCCAAATAGTAGGGCTGCACAAAATGCAAACAAAAGTCATATTGTCAGTTTTTTTATTGCAATATTGCGATATGCAAGTAGTAGGAACTGTAATTTTTGAATTTTTATTTTCTCTAAAAATATGATATAAAATACATAAAATTATAGTTATGTTATTTTTGCTGGGGTCTGTGCCAAACAAGCATCTTCCCTTAGATCTGGAGTACGATTGGTAGGCCGGGGCATCTCTGTAGCACCACAATGCTTAATGCAGGATTCTCACAGTCATGAAATTCCTGGAAAAGTTAAGAAATTAGAAAAACTGTTGTCCAGGCCTGGAAATGGTTTGGAAATAACACAATGTAATGGTATTGCTTTATAAGACTACCCAATTTAAACGAAAGTTTTGAAAATTCATTGGTAAAAATGTGTTGAAACCTTGTTCATGTTATGTTGTGACACATGTTTATTTTTATGAAGAAATTACAGCTGTTGCGATTTGGATATTACACTTGGCCATATTGCGATTTCAATAATATTTAAATTAATTTTGCAGCCCTACCCAATAGTTTGACCACAAACAAAAAGGAAACATCAGCTGCTGGTTTTATCCTGAGTACTGTGACCTCCTGGCATCAGGGGTTTTAGTCTCAGATCACCAAAAATGTGTCTGTGAAAAACAGTCATGATACAAGTTGTGCAGTCAGCTCCTGGGCCCAACAAGTTTCTGTACAGATCTCTGAAGAACCTGCAGCAATAAATAAACTGCTGTGACATGATTATAAAACACATTGCTGCTGACTTCAGACCAGATTTATCCAGTTTTTCCAATCAGAAAGTCACCAGGAAGCTGTGTGTGTGTGTGTGTGTGTGTGTGTGTATGTGTGTGTGTGTGTGTGTGTGTGTGTGTGTGTGTGTGTGTGTGTGTGTGTGTGTGTGTTGATGGAGGCAAATAAATTTGGTCTCATCTCGAGTTCCAGCATGAGAACATGAGGTGGTGTTCAGGCTGTTAATGAGCTGACCCCGTTCACTCTGCGTGTTCACATGTCAGAGCGGCGCTGCAGGGACTGCTGGGTAACGGCGTGCAGAAATGTGTCAGATGTGATTTTAAATGAATCAGAATGCTGCACATTCAGATCACACAGAGTAGCATTTCTCTTGCTTTATTTACTGGCGCTGTATTTTGTCTCTGAGTCCCCAACTGTGAGAAAGTTCATCAGTGACAAATTGAAACAAAGTGAATCAGTGAGTTGGTGAATGAGTGCATCTGTAAATTAGTCTGTGTTTGAGCTGAAGTGAAGGTGGTGAGTGGAGAAGACTGAACAATCAAAGTACCTATGACAAATTCATGACCACCATCTTTAATGTTTTCTTAAATTAACAGTCTTATCAAACATGAAAACAATTCTTAACCCATTAACCTTTACCTACACCAAACAATCCCAGGCCAATTTTCCACTGAAGCAGGCAGCTTGAACACTGACTGATTACTGGAAGTAGCTTTGGTACGACCACAGACTATAAAATAATAGACAAAGCTACTGTGAGGTCACGCATTGGTTTGTGGACTACCAGTTTGAGCCCAGTGTTTGGCCAACACAATTTTGGATTTTTGGAGCCAGAAGCGACCATATGTAGACTAGGTGACTGATGAGGGTTTCTGCAGCAGAGAAGGTGAGTGAGGGGCGGAGACGGGTGATGTTCTTGAGGTGGAAGAAGGCAGTCCTGGTGATGTGATTGATGTGGTGGTCAAACCTTAGCTGGCTGTTGAAGGTGATTCCTAGGTTGCGGGTGTGTGGTGAGGGAGACAGAGTTCAGTTATCGAAAGTGAGACAGAGATTGTGGGTGGCTTTGGTGCGGGGATGTGGGGTCAATGATGATTATGTCCGATTTGTCACTGTTCAGTTGGAGATAGTTTGTTTGCATCCATGATTTTATTTCAGTGAGACAGTTGGTGAGTGTGGAGTGGGTGGTGTTGGTGATGGCTTTGGTGGAGATGTACAGTTGGATGTCGTCGGCGTAGCAGTGGAACTGGAGGCTGTGACGACTGATGATCTTGCCAAGGGGCAGCACGTAGAGGATGAAGAAGAGGGGACCAAGCACCGACCCCTGGGGGACACCTTGGGACAGGGGAGCAGTGGGGAGGTGCAGTTGTTTATACTGATGAACTGGTGTCGGTTGGTGAGGTAGGAGTGAATCCAGGAGAGTGCTGTACCGGTGATGTGGAGAGAGAGCAGGATGGAGTGATTGATGGTGTCGAAGGCTGCTGTGAGAATGAGAATGATGAGAATGTTGAGGTGTCTGGAGTCTAAGGAGAGGAGGAGGTCGTTGGTGACTTTCAGGAGGGCTGTTTCAGTGCTATGTTTTGAACGGAAACCGGATTGGAAAGATTCGAACAGGAGGTGAGGTGGGTTCTGAGTTGTGAGGCAACAGGATTTTTGACAGGAAGGGGAGATTGGAGATGGGGCAGAAGTTACTTGGATTGTCAGGGTTTAAACCGGGTTTTTTGATGATTGGTGTGATGGCAGCCAGTTTGAGGGTTTGGAGGACGGAACCACAGCTGAAGGAGGCGTTAATAATACCAGTAATGAGTGGGGAGATGACAGGGAGGCAGTCCTTAATGAGTTTGGACGGTATGGGATCCAGAGTGCAGGTGGAGGTTTTTATTCTGGTCATGATGGTTGTTAACTGTGCTGAGGATACTGGAGAGAAGTGGGACAGGGGCTGAATGGTGATGGGTGGTGAGGCAGGTGGGGAGATGGGAGGGATCCTGGAGGTATTGAGGTTACTGTAGATGGTGTTTATTTTTGTTTGGACGTATGTTAAGAAGGATTGGCACTTTTCAGTGGTGAATGATGAGGAGGTGATGTCATGTGGTTTGAGGAGGGAGTTTATGGTGAAGAACAGAGCCTTGGAGTTGTCGGAACCAGAGTGGATGGGGTGAGACTAGTGGGTGGACCGGGCAGCATTGAGTGCATCTTTGTATTGTTGTAGACGGTTGGTGTAGGATAGGAGGTGCACTGATAAACCGGTTTCTTGCAGTCTTTCAAGTTGTCTTTCCCACGTGGAGGCCTCCGACAGACGTAACTGCTCGCGTAACATCTGCTACGTCAAGCTAGCCCTGAGATGACTGTGGTTTCGTCTGGAGCTGTCCCGACGGGGAGACGCCGGCAGCGCTGTGACAGGACGCGGAAGTGGGGAAAACATAGAGGGGTAATCTCTAGGCTAACCGCTAACCCCATCAAACCAGCTGTTCCCAGCGGCCTTCTGGCCTTCTGAGGATATGGAGTTTTTGACTGTGAAATGTCGACCCTGTTTTGTTTCTTTTTGCTTGGGGTATGCGAAATGTCATTTTGTTTTTGTGCTGCATATAAAAATGACAAAGAAGTTCAGTTCAATTCATAACGTTATATATGACTACACAGCATCCAGTTGCTAATGGCTAACGTTAGACTACTGTAGCATAACCTCTGAAACATTAACGTTATCTTCCTTGTGCATTTCCACTTACAAGTAACGTTAACGCTACTATCTAACGTTAGCACTGTAACCTTATTCTAAAACTCATCAATCATCACTGACTCCAGTTGAGTTTTAAAACTCCGGGGTTGCGTTTGACTGTCTTGGTTGTAACGTTATACTCGCTCTACTCTTCCATGTATCTAACGTTACCATGCCAACGCCTACACCTATCATAGATGTAATGAGGAAGTAATGGAGGAGGGGAGAGTAGGCCTTTGGAGGGAGGTGGAGTTGCAGGAAGAGGGGGATGTGACTTTGGAGGGAGACGGGAGTTGTGCATGTTAAATTTTTTTCTTAGTGCTGTGTGAAATGCAAGAAAGGTAAGAGTTGCTTTAAGCAGGTGAGTTATGAAAAAAACAAAACAAACAAAAAACCCTGTACAATTGTCATGAATGATGAAATTAACTACAGAGACCAAAGCCGTTTTTTGTACCAGGCTGTAAACTTGGAAGTTAGTATATTGGACATTTTAACCTGGGGGTGTATGGGGCTTGACTCGCTCTTAGAGCTGGCCTCAAGCGGACATTCAGTTAGCCTTGAAGATTGCCGCTTGGGTACGACTTTGGAAGCTTTGTAGCTGCTCTGTGGTCAGCAGGAGGGATACTTTGATAGCAAACTTTGTGACTGAGCACGGACCCACATCTTTTCTTTTTAGCCATCCTAACAGCGAACTTCATTTGTCTGTTGCTTGGTCCACAACTGAAGTCCCACTGGAATGTCTCAAGAACTTTTGTTCAGATATTGATGTTCTCCTCAGGACAAAGTGTGTTTGTTCTCAGCAGAGACCTCACTTCTCTCTGTTTTTTTCCTCCAGTCTCACTCCTCTCTCCTCTGTCTGTTTGTTGAAGAATTAGTCCCTCAAAGCCCTAAATTTTTTTGCTCAAGTTGAGACATTTGAACTCTTGCAGATGTGTAAATTTGTGTCTGACTTCAAATGCAGTCACGCTGCCTCTTAAATCTGCACAGCTTTTTTTCTTTTCTTTCTTTTCTCTGAGTTGAAGGGATCCCAAAGAGGAAATTAGTGTTTCTTTGCTTACAAGTTGTTGGATGAATCACTACTGGTTATCAGTGTGCCGTCAGCTTTATGTATTTTATTTTTTTATTTGTGGCAGGCTGACAGAGGCACAGGAAATAACATGTTTCTCAGACTTGACTCTGTCTGGCTCTCCAGTTCAAACCGCTGCAAGCTGTGATGTTCTGCAGGGAAACAAACAGTAAAGTCTTCATTTTCGAATTAAGCAGCTAATTAGAGCTGAGAGCCAGAAAACAAATGTCTGGTTTGTGGCAAAAAGAAAGTGTGAAAGATAATGCAAGTTATTTGAAAGTAGTGAAATATATTTGAAATGTAGAAATGAGAGGATTATGAAGAAAATCAGACCCTGAGTTGTCTCAGTCCAACATGAACATCTGCAGTTTGAGCTACTGTGTTTTTGTCCCATAGTCCAATGATTTTATGTCCTCTTTCAAGCAGTTCTCTCTCTCTCAGCAGTCTGAGCTCATCTGCTGCTCATTTACTTCCCTTTTACGATGTGATGTTCAAATTGCTACTCGTTCGTTTACCCAGAGAGGTAAATTAACCACATCGGCTCAGAGACTAAAACACTGAAAACTGGAGCTGCACAACTTTTTAACTTGAAGTGTCCGAACAGTTTGGCCTGAATTTTGAGAAATGCTGTTGTTTGATTCTTCTCTTGATGTGATGGATTTTCTGCTCTTCTGCATGTTCTTGACTTCAAAGTGCTTCTGAGGCGCACAGATCATGCAGTAGGAATACATAAAATCCATCAACACAGTCATCTTCCAGCCATCAGAACATTTCATACTGAATCTTCTGAGGCAAAGTAACTTTTGAGTGGCAGGCAGTGAGGAAACACAGATACTGTAAGAAATACTCAGGATTGTTTTTGTAAAGAAATGGATAAAGTCACAACTTTATCTGGAGGACAGAACTTTAAGGGGGTGATTTGGTCTCATATATAAAAGCCTGAGTTTTTTTATTGCAACAAATATTTTGAAAGATTTGGAGTTGCCACCAAGACATTAGGAGTCACATGATCCACTGAATTTGTTTGCTTGTTTGTTTTTGTGTTAAAAGTTGTATCGACTCTGTATTGTTGAGAGAAGTTTTTTTTTTTCCCCATTCACTTCAATACAGTCAGTGTTTTAGCTGTTTGCTGCTTTGTTTTAAAGTCCAATATGCATTTATATTAAACATGTATGAGACTTATTTCTTAAAAACGCTTGTGTTGCAAAAGTTTGACTACAAAAGACTTTTAAAATCAAAAAACTGTGTTCTCACTTTTTTAGGGATGATAAACCTCTGTGGGGTCATTATTATTATTCTATTATTAATCTTACAGCATAACATGACGTAAAAATATGACTTTACACTGTTAGCATGACAGGTGTAGGCATGTTATACTGTACAAAACAAACAAACAAAACAGATGGACAAGCACATACACAGTATATACATATATATATATATATATATGTATATATATATATAACGCAAAACCAGCAGTCAGTCTTCCTCCAGAAATCTGTCCGAGGAAAAGAGGTAGGCGAGAAGATGTACGCACCAGGCTGAGGAAGTGTCCCTTCAGACCCCCTCTTCCCTCCATCTTACTGGCAAATGTACGCTCCCTCCGGAATAAAATGGATCTATTGCATGCCAAATGCTGGGTGGAGCGGGCCTTCAGAGATGCATGGATCATCGCCCTGACAGAAACCTGGCTCGACGGGGATGTCCCGGACACGGAGGTCAGACTTGACAACTTTCCCATCCTGCGGGCTGACAGGACCAGCCGGTCCGGCAAGGACAGAGGCGGAGGCGTCTGCATCTTTGTTGATAAACAGTGGTGCACAAACAACAAAGTGCACCGCACAGTCTGTACACCTGACGTGGAGATGCTGACGCTGTCACTGCGGCCCTTCCACCTCCCGAGGGAATTCCCCACTGTTGTAATCAGCTGTGTTTACATCCCACCAAGTGCTAACACCGGGGCAGCAGCGGAGTTGGTAGCCGAGGGTGCTAGCAATATGATGGCTAAATATCCCGATGCCCTGGTGTTCATTATGGGTGATTTTAACAGCTGTAGACTCGACTGTGTCATGCCATCTTTCCACCAGTACGTGGACATTCCCACGAGGAAGCACAACACTCTGGACTTATGTTATGGGAACATTTCTGATGCGTTTATCGCCCACGCACACCCTCCACTTGGCTACTCCGATCACAATGTTGTTTTCCTGCTGCCACACTACAAACCGGAGCTGAAACGCAAGAAGCCACACATCCACCGCGCCGATCTGGATCACAGGGTGTCACTGATCACAGACTACATTAATTTCTGTATCTCATGCACCATCCCCATCAGAACTGTGAGGAGATATCCTAACTCCAAACCCTGGATCACTTACCACATTAAAAACAGCCTGAGGGAAAAGCACAAAGCTTTTCAATGCAAGGACTGGACTGCTGTCAACTCACTCAACAGACAAATAAAGACTGACATCATCAAGGCCAAACACAAATACAAGGACAGACTGGAGCAGGAATTCAGCACCATGAACACTAAACAAGCTTTCCATAAAGTAAAGATTCTCACCGGTCAATTACCCAGCCAGGCTCACTCCACAATCACAGATCCCACCACCTTTGCTGCCACCCTGAACTCCTTCTACACACGGTTTGACACCCAAGACCACTCTGCCACATGTCAGGAGCTGCTCACTGCCCTCCCCCCGGATGTACCTGCACACCCTCCATTCACCACAGTGGATGTGCAGCAGCAGCTGAGCAGGTGCAAAGCTGGAAAGGCACCTGGGCCTGATAACATCTCCTTAAATGAGTCCGGCAGGCCCTTCATGATCATTGCAGTTAACAAGCCATCACTTAAAATTTCTCCTGCGTTCCTCAGTGGTGTGATAGCAGTCTCTGCGTGAATAACATAGTCTGTGACACTCTCATTAACAGCTTTCTGAAGGGACGTCAGGTCCGTGTATAAGCTGTAGAGCTTAGATTGGGCCCAAAAAATCCCGCCCGAGCCCGGGCATGTTCTGTCCGAGCCCGGCCCCTTTAACTGTAATTGCGAGCCTGAGCCCGGTTTAAACCCGAATTTTTTTTTAAGGATACAAACATGGACATTGAAGGCTGACTCTCGTCTTTCTTTCCATGGCCTTCGTCATGTGCCTCTTAAATGTCGAGGTCCCCGTCTTTTTGCTGTCATATACCAGCATCGTGCTGCACTTGGTACACTCGACAAAGCCGACACACACGTTGTCACCATCAACAATTCACATGTGCGCGGCCAGTGGCGCCGTTAAGGGATGGCCGCACAACAGAGCCTTAGAGCTCTTTTTCAAAAAATCAAGAAAAATGAAGTGCTCTCAGCCAGGCTGCAAACTGTGCCATTAGATTAGGCTATAGTTGTGTATATAGTTATGCGACAGATGTGTAGTGAACCGTCAAGCCCTCCCCCACAGTTTGAAAAAATCCTTGAGGAATCCCTGATGGAGTAGTTTGTTTTCTAAAAGGACTGAATTGTCTGTCATCAGGTTTAACCTGTAATTTAGTACAATAGTTTCAGTAAACCATGCCAAAATGAGAAGAATTTGGATGCACAAGATAAAGAAATGATCTCTTTTAGGACTCAAGGGCTTCCTTAGATTATTAATTTCAGTGGTTTTGACAAAACAACATTTTGAAGAAAACATGCTGCATTTGTCCATATCAGGAGACAGGTCCTCACAATGTAGTGTAGAAACAGGTTTGTAAATCCCCACAAAACAGGTACGTAAACTTTAGTGTGTCCCCACAATGTAACACTAGGTAAACCATCTGAACATACATAATCAACCCTAAATGAAGAAAAAAGGTATTCAGTCTTATCTGTCTGAAATGGGAGATTAGTCCCCACAATTTTGTGTCGAGACAGGTTTGTGCGTCCCCCACAATGTAGGTGAATAAGCTTGTGTTTGTCCTCACAGTGTAACACCAGGTATACACACCTGTCCAGAACCTTAAGCACCTAACTACAACTTAGGGATGGGCAACACAAGCAAAAACACTATTCGAAAATCATGGCAAGTATTCAACAATTTTTCGAATAATCCCCCCCCCCGCACGCACACAGAGATCCATTCATCTTTAAAGGCCTGAACATACTCGGGCGGAACGGACTCAACGGAAGGTCCGCGCAGACTCAAAGCGGACGTCCGCAAGCCCTGTGCGCGCACACCAGTGACTGCTCGGCATGTATTTTTCACATCGTGGGGATTTTTCACGGACATTTTTACAGGAAACAACAACGCGGAAGTGCACTCGACTATAAAGGCCCAAATGACTGCGGACATTCCTCACGGAGTAGTAGTCTCTGCATGTTTCTCCTGTTTGTAGAAGAGCATCTCACACCGCTGTAGCAATCCTAGACTGCCCTCGTGCGGTTAGGAGCTGAATTGCATGTCAAATAAAGGGGGGGAAATAAGATGGCGAATAGTAATAGTCGCATTAAAAAATCGATTTTTCAAAAATAAAACGACTATTCGAAAATCGAAAATCGTGACCCATCCCTACTACAACTGCATATCTACACAGAATTGTTGTCCTGCAGCAGCTGACAGAAAAGTAATGACAGATTTAGCTCAGAAATTGAAGAAAAAACTGTCCCCATGGTTTAGGTGTTTAAACCTCAGCAGGGTCCAAAACTAACACTCGCCACTCGCCAATTACGGGTACATTTTGTCTCTGGCTGGTAAATTTTTAAGACCACTTGCCACTCTGGCGAGTTATTTTTTTACCAGCGAAAAAATGCATTTTTTGTTACTGGAGAACAATGCTGGTATCGGCTGGTTTCCTGGCAGAGTATTGTGTATTTCAGGCAGAGACGATCTTTGGTCACGTAAGTGCGTCAGTCATGACGTTACCACAGTGCGCTGAGGTGGATAGCTGTTGTTAGGCTCCTTGGCGAGGCGCAGCTGTGAGGCTAGCGGAGCGTTAGCCGCAGCATGACCGAAGGGAGGCACAGCCAGTTAGCCTCCGCTAGCTTCCCAGCTAGCCCCGGCTCTCCGTTTGAATCCAACCAGAGCACCAAGCCCCGGTTTGTTATTCAGGTTAAAGTGGGAAGAAGCAGCAGGTTTGTTGGGCAGCTGAGTGAAGCTGAGTGAAGTGGAGCCTGCGGAGGAAACACCGGGACCGTCTGGATGTGATAATCCGTGGAGGTGCTGTGGTGCTCGGCTGCACAGATACAGTAGGAAACCCCTCGGCTGACAGGATGTACCACTCTCTCACTCCGCTACTTTGTTAATAGGCTCGTTCGAGATGAACTGTGCCTTGCCTGGAAAGTAGACGAGAGCAGGTGGCCGCAGCGGGGGGCGGTGACAAAAAGCCGTGGTTTCCCAACAGTTTCCAGCAGCCTTCAGTCCGTACAGGAAGTCACAGACAAACTAACATCCTGTCTGGAATGATGTCAGTTCATTAAAAAAGTGATCAGACCCTTATATCAGTTTGTTCTCAGTCTCCAGTTGTTTTAATTATGATAGATTAATTTATTGTAGTATGTAATGTACTGTAGTTTATGTTCATGGTTTATCCTCCATTTGACATGGATTCTCCTGTAAATCAGCATCATATCAAATCAGCATCATATCAGTTTGACCTGTCCCCTCAACTACACAGGCTGAATAAACTATGTTTGACTGTAAGGTTCATATTTTCAGAGGAAAAAAAATACAAGACAAGGCTCAGTCAGATACAGTCAGGGCTTCACATCTGCACAGATGTTATCAGATACAGTCAGGGCTTCACATCTGCACAGATGTTAGTTTAAGAATCCTCACATCCCACTGACCTCAAGTCTCTGTGTTGCTACATACTTCAATAATTAAAAAAGTCCAGTGTTAATATACAGTAGACTCTGTATAGTTTATGATGAATATATTTAGTCTCTGACAGCTAAACTTCACCATCAGTCACACAACATGTTTCCTGTTCACAGAATAAACCTTCAAATCAGACAAATGCAATCTTAAACTCTAAAATTCAACAAAAATGAAAAGTTTATCTAAAACGTCATCTTGTTGAGTTGACATCTAAACCAATCAGCTGTTAGATCAGGTGAGAGCCAGGCGGTGCAGTCGGTGGAGAGCAACTGCAGCGCCTGGCTCTAAAAACTGCGGCCCTTGCTCTCACGGTTTTATCACCGTCCACTTTTGTAATACATCAGAGCAAGTCGGGATGAAGTCGGACACAAAACTAACCGGCATGCATTGTGCGTCGATTGCCGGTGATCGAATCTGCGCAGGCCTGGCTCATCTCGAATGAACCTATTGTTAATGTACCTCCATGCTCTGAACCCCCATAGAAGAAGAACAAGTAAGAAAAAGTATCATGTGGCAATGCTGGCCAGGTATTGCGGAGCCTCCCGCAAAAAAACAAAAAACTAAAGCAAAAGAACCTGCTGAGGCTGAGATTTTACCGACCGGCTACCAAGAGACGGAAGTTAATGTTGCTGTTGTAGAGGGCTGGAAACTGATAAAGAAGTGGGAAAAGAAACAGTTAAAGAATGGGGAAAAGTAGAAATAGTTGGAGGAAATAGATGAGAAGAACAGACACCCCTACTATAATTTTTTTTTATTATCCCTTTTCATTTATTTTCATTAGTTTCATCATTCACTTGCATTCACACTAATACAGTGCTATGACACATTCAGGCCGCTAGATGACGCATCGCGCTTGTGGTAGGATAGGATTTCCATGCAAACAGGAAGAATAAATCCTGCTGCCGTGAAGTTAACACCAGCACAACGTGTATCTCCTTTTATTCTTACCACAGGTTGGTAAACATACATGTAATCAGGTGTACATGACATGTGTGAAGAGTTAAACATGTGACTCGAGGATTAGTCGTGTACGTACGAGCCAAAGTAACGAGTTTTAGAGAGAGTTTGATGTGAATTGAGAGACGGCCGTGTATGCTAACTGGCTAATGCTAAGCGGACCTGTATAGTAGTGTGTGAAGAAAGACGACTTGCACTTTATTACTGAATCTGTTCTCATGCAATATGTGTTTTTCTGGTTTTATCTGTAGCCAAATGGATATTTGTGTGTTATGGCCAAAACCAGGAAATGCTATTCTGAAGTCAAAATGCAGCGTCCTTGCTCAAGTGAATGTAAAGTTATTATGAGGAAATATGTTTATGGAAATAATGTTATTCATGATTGGTTTGAGACAACAGGGATAAAAGAAGATGAGATAGCCTATAGGTTAAAAGGGTAATTACATGATTTTGAAGAATGTGTTGGTTAAAAAGTAATTGTTAAAAACAAATTCATTTATTAGTTCATGATGATAAAAAGATATGAATTAGAGAACATGGTAAAAGTTCTCTGATTATTGATTAAAAATGTATTTACTTAATGTGTATGTGTTGAACAACTGAGTGTTGGAAAGCAGATGAATATGTGAATATTTGTTGTGTTGACAATGCTATAAAAATGGCCATGTGATACAACAGTGGGACTGAAGCTCAGGCCAATAGATTTCATGATTCTGTTAAGATGTTGATACCTGAAGTTTAGGATTTCCATGCAAACAAGAAGAATAAATCCTGCTGCCGTGAAGTTAACACCAGCACAACAATAAATCCTGCTGCCGTGAAGTTAACACCAGCACAACGTGTATCTCCTTTTATTCTTACCACAGGCAAGACCACGGACTTGCCGCCTCCCTGGCTAGCCAGTTAGGGAGGCAACACTGTTGCTGCTGCTGCTGCTCCCGCCGCCACCCCCAGTCTCATCCACTGGCAGCATTAAGTGACTTGACTTTTTTTCTTTTAAATTATTAATTATTTGGTTGGCTGGAAAATATCTGCCTGGCTGGTAAAAAAATTCAATTACCAGAAAAAGTTAGTTTTGGACCCTGAACCTCAGTGTGTCTGGGAAAACTAAATGAAATGAAATAATGAGTTAACAGTATTAGAAAAATTGATATTAGATGCTAACTTTAAGACTTTTACAGTTTTTATGTCAGTATCAGTGGTTTGAGCTATCCTCAGATCAGTCCACTCCTCCTCTTTCTTTTCCTCGGTGTGTGTTCAGACTCAGATCTGAACCTGATCTTCCATTCTGTTGTAGTCCAATCTCTTTGTGTCCCAGTTCTCAGAGAAACCTGCACCTGTCCCAAAATGCCTCTGGATAAAGATTACAAGGAGAGTCCCTGCCTCCTCAACTAGCGCCACTCCTAACAACAGCTCTTCTTCTCTTCTTTGCAGACACATAAACAGAGGACTTAATCAGGACTGGAACAATACTAGGAGTCTGGACCTCTTCTTCTCTTCCTGGATTGGGACATTTCTCCCTCACTGATTGGCTCTCCTGTGAAACTGGCAGTGATTGGACAGCCCTGGATTCAAGGTAAGAGTCATTTTTATTTTTTGTAAACTAAAAACAGCATCTTAATGTTTCTTTATATTTTTTGGGATAATTCTTTTTCTGTTCTTTACTTTTTTCGAGAAACACATTGTGCAGGTTTTTTCATCATTTTAAAATACAAATTAAGGGCTACTTGTAATCTTATTCTGACATTAATTAGTAATCTCAAATGGATTGCAATAATTGTGTGGATTAAGGACAATTTAAGCATTTGCTGTCTTATAAACTTCTTTAATGCATTCAAAAACCCATTCAAAAGTTATTATAATACAGTCCATTAATTTATATATAATATAAACCTTTTAAATACCCGAATATTTATCGAACCTGGAAATTCTTACTGTATGAGCCACAAAATCCATCATAAGCTACAAACCAGCCCGATTTAGATTCATGTGTTTGGTTTGTGTTCAGGAGTAAAATAAGGAACCATTCAGGGCGTTTTAAAGGATTGTTGTTAAACATTATTTTCCTTTTGTTTTTTATCTTTTATTTTCCAAATAATTATTTTTTAATGTAACATTTCATCAGTAAATCACATCCATAAAGGCTTCAGATGTTACAAGATAAAACAGTAATCAAACAACAAAAGTGCCGGACATGAAACAGACAGAGAGCGAAAATGTGAAAAGATTTAGATTTCATTTTAAAGACTGCACAGGAAAACAAACAGTGTTCCTCTGTGAAATATTTGCTCTGACAGTCTGACCTACTTCCTGTGTTCAGGTTAAAACTAATCTTATCATACAAATTGAGAGTTTCAGTTTCAAGCTGCACAGGAAATTTATTTTTAATGGTTTTTCAAAACAAAATGACCCAAAAATCTGGTCAAAATAATGCTCACTTTTTTTTTCTTGATAGAAGTAATTCTTGAGTTTATTCTGAGTTCAGTCCAGGAAATAGTCCCTGGAAAGGAGACAAGTGTTTGATTTCTCAGACAAACTTTAGCTCATGTTTTAATGAAAGTGTGTGTGTGTGTGTGTGTGTGTGTGTCTGTGTGTCTGTGTGTGTTTTGGAGTTTTCCCAGTTTGCCTCGGGGCCATGCAAGGATCCCACGGGAAAAGTTGAGGTTAAAGACCTGATTGAACTTGAAAACACACACAGACTGACAGTTGATACTGTTCTGGATAAGAGATAAGAGCCACTCCTAAACACACACACACACACACACACACACACACACACACACACACACACAGATCAGAGCTGATGTTCGTAAAGTATCAGCAGTGTCAGATTGGATGAATTTGCATGTTTCTGCTGTAGCTGCTGATATGTTGTTCTAACTAAACAGAATTCAGTATATCTAGACTGTAGGGCTGGGTGATAAATCAATTTTATCGATTAATTCGAATTTGTAGTTTAGGTCGATTTGTTTTAATGAAAATCGAGTTTCTCTTTAACATCTGCCACCGATGCTCCCCGCTGGGCTCCCGTAGTTCAGAGTGGGCTTACCCCTCCCCCCCACGCTTGATACACAAACAACATGGCAGCGAGTGGGGAAGAACTTGTTCCCAAGAAAGGGACATGACATGCTGCTGTGTTGTGCTACAGACTGTTTAAGTGCTGGAATTTGTTATTTAGTGACAATGCCTGAACGCAACACAGGTTCCGCTCCATAGACTCTCGGTGTTTCTCAAAGTCACAAGTCTCAAGGACACATTGGAAAGTGTAAATTTCTGTCAATATTTTTTTCATGCTTGTTTGATAAAGACTCAGGTGGAGACATCAATCCAAATAAATGACATATTTATCTAAATCCTGCCGAGCTCCACCGGCGCAGGTTTCATTGAGGAGGCCCCGCCCTCGCTTCCAGCAAATCGTGTATTGTGCAAAGCATTGTGGGGATTTTATACCCGCGGAGGATCCACACATGCATCCTTCGAATTTCTCTGAAAGAAATGGAAATATTCCATATTTGAATAAATTTCAGTCTCTGTATACCCAACAGAAAATGTGAGAGTCCTTAAATTGGAAACAATTGATTAAAAATGGAGTTTCAAGAGTTTCTAGCCGTACACAAAACTGTGACCTTAAAGAAATATCATGATATTGCAAGGTGCTTTTATGCTTCTGTGCAGGCAACAGCCGTGACTGGAGGCATCATGTTTCAGGTTGTCCATCCATCCATCTGGCCCATTTTGGTGAATACCATATCTCAAGAACACCTTGAGGGAATTTACTCAAATTTGGCACAAACATCCAGCGCTCAACTGATTAGATTTTGGTGGTTGAAAGTAAAAGTCACTGTGACTTAAAAAAACTTGTTTTTGGCCTTAGTTCAAGAATTCATACTCTAATACTGACAAAATTTCACATGAATGTTTAATAGAGTATAATGTAGTGAAGTAATGATATTCTGATATTTTATATCCAAAAGGTCAACTTCACTGTGACATCATAATGTTTTGCAAAATCACTTTTCTGTCCATTATTCAACATCATATCTCAGGAACAGAAGGGGAGACATTTGGTCAAATATTGAATTGGTAACTCTTATCTCAAAACTGTGCTGATTTTATAGATCTTCTGTATGTGAAGCATTCACGTTTTAGAATATGTAGCTTCTTAACAGCAACGTCCATATTTGAAGCGTTGTCTACTATCATGGCTACATATGAGTCTGGACAGATAGACGTTAACTGTAACTGTAACTTGACTGGTTTGTGGAGGCATACATCGGTGTAGAGGTAATTGTTGTTGATGATATACTCTTATATTCAGAATAACAATATAGTATACATACAATTATATGGCTTTGGGGGTACTTGATTTTTCTTTTCTCTAACTGTATTTATTTATATTTATTTATAATTGTGATTTCTATATTCCCTATTTATGTTTCTTTTCTATGCACCAAAACACCAAGGCATGTCTTTTATCTGAAAACTTACCAGACCTAAAGTATAGGAATAAATCAAATTCTGACTCTGAAAATTGCAAATGTTTAATAATAACTAAATGTCACAATAAAGCATACTGCCAGTCGCTGCTGCTGACTGATGTCTTCCACAACACTTAAGTCACATCTTTTGACTCAATGATGTCATCCAGTTTTGAGTGTGTCACTGTATAAATTAGCATATTAATGAGGAAAAAAAAAACTTGAAGTGAAAACAAGTTAAATCCATTAATATGTACGGTTGATATGATTAGCAGTGATGGGAGAGTTCTGTTCCCATGGGAATGTTTGCTAATCAGCACATTAATTAACTTATTTAACGAGCTTATTAGCATAACACGTTGTGAGTGTGATACATCATCAGCTGCTTCTGGTTCCTCTAGACAGATAATGGGACACTTCATATGATAATAGGTGTGTTTCACATGATGTCTCTCACCTGAGAGAGTGGGTGTGTGTGCTCCTGTTTTCTATCTTTGTGAGGACCACTTTAAGTTTATGGCCAGAAAATATACCTGAACATTTTAAGTAGAAGTATTGTTTCTTATCTTATAGTACTTTAATACTCTGAAATTGTTTTTGAAATGTTTCAAGAAATTATTGATTTTTCTTGAAAACTAAGGACATTATTACAGGAAAGTATTACAGCCATACATTAGAAAGAAAATGAATAGATTTTTTTTATTTTTTACTTTGCGATCTAAAAATAAAGTTAAAATGTTGAGAATAAAGTCAAACGGTAGAGAATAAAGTGGAAATGGTGAAAGTAAATCAGAGGAGGATTTTTTTTCCCGCATTTCGACAATAAAGTCAGAATGTTAATAGTAAAGTCATAATGTCAAGATAAAGTCTACATGTTGAGAATAAAGTTGAAATGACAAGAGTTAAGTCAAACTTTAAAAATGAGCACCAGGCTTAGGAAGAAAAATAAATCAGAGGAGGGTGTTTTATTTGTTTGTTTGTTTGTTTGTTGTTTTAAATTGAATTTTGGATAGAGTCCAAATGTTGAGATTAAAGTTGATATGTCAAAAATAAAAACAAATTCTGTCTTGTGATTAGGGCTGCCCCCTAATAGTCGACCAAACGTTAGTCGAACAGAAAGGTCATTAGTCAGCAAGAATTCATAGGTCATGTCAATCAATCAATCAAACTTTATTCATATAGCAGTTTTCATACATTAAAAATGCAGCACAAAGTGCTTCACAAAATAAAAACATACAACAAAAATACTAAAAATATTGAAAACCCACCCCCACATATAAACACACACACACACACACACACACACACACACACAGTCAATATAGTCAATATAGTAACATGGCTGGGCACTGAGGAACCAGGTGAGGGAAGAACCACCAACGTACCTGAGGGATCTCCAGGACGGCGTCCCCGCGGGGAGACCGGACACACCTCTCTGTGTGGAGGCCCCCCAAGAGGAAACACTGGAGCTGAAAACTAGAAGACTAAAAGGCAGTATGATAGGAGATAAAAATAATGATAAAATAAAATGCATAAAAAATTAAGGATTTAGAAAAAATTAAAGATTAAAAAAAAAAAAAAAGATTTAGAAATATAATAATAATAAAATGCATAAAGATTTAAAAATAAATCACTTAAAAATATTAGTGGTCTTCGTCAGCACTCGTGCGGCTGAGTTTTGGAGTAGCTGCAGATTAGAGATGGTCTTTTTGGGAAGACCAGAGAGCAGAGCATTACAATAATCTAAATGACAAGAGATAAAAGCATGCATCAGCACCTCCGTGTTACCCTGATAGAGAAACGGGCGGACTCTGGCTATATTCTTAAGATGATAAAAACCTATCTTTGTTACATTTTTGATGTGTGGAATAAAACTAAGCTCAGAGTCAAAAATAGCCATATTTCCATCAGCCTGTTTAGATGCGCATCTAGAAGTATCGCAGCGGAAAATTATGATGGAAACGCCAAAATTCGAATTAAAATCCCCTGATTCGCACAAACTAAAGTATGCTCACTTTAGCCGGGTTTTGGTTGATTCGAAAAAATGTTGATTCGCAAAACGGGGGGTGGAAACAGTTATGTTCGAATTAAGTCTGACGTAGCGCACCTCTCTCCATGGTGATATCCACACTCCGGGTTGGGAAGGTAGTAATGCATTTACAAGCTGGTTGCCAACCGCCAGAAAATGTAGAAAAAGAAGAATGCGAGACTTGTTTTGTTTCCAGTTCTGCGGAAAACTTTGTAGTTTTCACCAAAGTCCGTACATTTAATGGAAACACACAGGATTCGTGTTTCTTTTAATGGGCATTTCCCAATGATTCGAATCACTTTTGGATGGAAGCATAGCTAATGACCCCCAGGTTCTTCAGACATTGTCTCTTGCCAATAATTAAAACCTCTGTTTTGTCCTGGTTGAGCTGCAGGAAATTCACTGCCATCCATGACTTGATATCTAAAATGCAGTTAAAAAGGGCATCAATTGGCCCTATGTCATCAGGAGACACAGCGATGTACAGCTGTGTGTCATCTGCGTAACTGTGGAAGCTGATGCCGTGCCTCCTGAAGACGTCCCCAAGGGGAAGCATGTATAGATTAAAAAGAATTGGACCTAAAATTGACCCTTGGGGCACCTCACACCTAATTTCATGTGTTCTGGAGGAACATATATCCATACTTTACAAAGAAACATTGATCTGTGAGATTAGAGCTGAACCAGTTAAAAACAGTACCAGAGAGGCCCACCAGGTTTCTGAGTCTGTTTAATAAAATGTGGTGATTTACTGTATCAAAGGCGGCGCTTAGATCCAGTAGTTTTTGTGAATCTGTATTAAACCGGATATCATTTAAAATCTTTAAAAGGGCTTTCTCTGTACCAGATTGATATTTCTCTAAAATATTGTTTCTATTTAAAAAGTCATTTACTTGGTTAAAAAACAGTTTTTCTAAAATCTTACTTAAAAACGGTAAGTTGGATACAGGTCGATAATTATTAAAAATTTTGGGGTCTAAATTACTCTCTTCAGACGGGTGTCTTCCCCACTGCCTTCAGAACGGCAGTGGGGAAGACACCCGTCTGAAGAGAGTAATTTACTATATTTAAAATCTGTTCCTCAAAGAATCCATGAAATGTTTTTAAAAGTGATGTGGGAATCGGATCTAAAAGGCAGGTTGTTGGGTTTACCTGGGAGAAAACTCGACCAAGTGTCCTTGCATCAACCAGGACAAAACTCTCCAGTGTTTCCTCAGGTAAAAGCAACTGTTCATGTGTGTTAAAAATTACATTCTGTTGAATAAAAGACTGGATCTGATATTTTACTTGGTGGTCTGCAAAGTCTTTGCAGAGGGCGTCTGTTGACGTATTGGGTGGTTTATTAAAATTGGTGTTGGTTAAAAGATCGAAGGTGGAGAAAAGGAATTGGCGTTGGGTTGTTTTTATGATCGGAAATGAGTTTTGAAAAGTGGGATATTCTTGCCTGTTTGACTGTTTTATTGTAGGATTTGAGTTGATCACGTAATATTTCATAATGAACTGTCAATTTGTTTTTTGTCCACCTCCTCTCTGCACTCCTGCATTTTCTTTTCAACTTTTTGATGTTATTATTTCTCCACGGGGTTGTAGGTTTTGTTTTTGTGGTTTTGGTTAAAAGTGGAGCCACTGAGTCAAGTGTTGATCTCAATTTACTGTTGAAATTGTCCACAATAAAATCAGAGGGTGCAGGTAAAATTTCAG
Source organism: Epinephelus moara (assembly GCF_006386435.1). Lineage (NCBI taxonomy): Eukaryota > Metazoa > Chordata > Actinopteri > Perciformes > Serranidae > Epinephelus > Epinephelus moara. The sequence goes on along the minus strand of NC_065527.1, from coordinate 37,413,724 downwards.
CAGGAGTGCTCTGTAAAATCTTGATAAAATTTGCAGCCACTTCAGAAGTTAGGTAGCGTTTCCTCACCATTCTCACCGGGGCCTCCTGATGGCTAAAACTGGTGATGTTAAAATACACACAGTAGTGGTCAGACACAGCCAGATCCACAACAGAGGACACACCAGTGGACAGGTTATGACTCGGTCCAGGGTGTGTCCTCTGTTGTGAGTTGGCTGTGTGACGTGTTGTTTAAAATCCATGTAGGTTAAAAGGTTTAAAAATTCTCTGGACATTAAATCAGAGGTATTATCAACATGTAAATTAAAATCACCAGTTATCAAAATTCTGTTATCGGTGGTGTGTGTGTGATTGATAACAGTTCTGAGAATTCACTGATAAAAGAGGTGGAATGGTGGGGTGGTCTGTAAAATGTGATACAAAGAATAGGACTGCTATAAACAAAGGCATGATGCTCAAATGATGTGTAGCTGTTAAAAAAAACTTCAGTAGAGTTTAGTGTATTTTTGGTCACTGAAGCAGTTCTGCCTTCTCTTTTACCTCCCCTAGTAGAAAATAAAAAATTAAAATTTGGTGGGCAAGCCTCGGTGAGAACAACTGGTGTGTCAGTGCTAAGTCTCAATGTCTCTGTTAAAAGAATACAGTCCAGCTTGTTATCTAAAGTCAAGTCATTTATGATAAAAGTTTTATCTAAAAGAGAGCGCACATTTAGCACGACCAAGTTAATGTTCCTGCCGAACGTGCGCTCATCATCACAATGTAGTGAGAATGAAGCAGGTGTGACAGGAACTAAGTTTTTTGGGTTGCTATTGGTCCATGGTGAAGCTGGTCTATTAAATCTATTTGAGATTCTGACTGGGATGCTTGATGTACCAAGGAGGAAAGCAGGGGGGCGTGTGCTTCCAATGTACGCAACAGTCAGTCACATGGGGCACACTGTACAGCGTGCTGAATGTTAGCCGCTAACATGCTGCTGTCCAGCCTGCTCGGATGGAGACCGTCAGCCCTGAAAAAATGGGACCGGTTCCAAAATAGGTTAAAATTGTCGATAAAAGTAAAGCCATAATTGCTACAGGCAGCCTGGATCCATGAATTGAGGGCGAGGAGCCTGCTGAACCGTTCTGCACCGTGGGACAGTGTTGGCAGGGGGCCACTGATAAAAACAGACTTTCCACAGTTTTTTAAAAGGTTAAAAAGAGCAACAAAATCCATTTTTGTCTGCTCTGATTGCCGGTGGGCCGTGTCATTCGAGCCCAAATTAAAAATCAGCCGGTTTATGGAGGAAGGGAGTGAATGAAGCAGTTCAAGAAGCAGTTCAAGAAGTTTCTCCCCCGTCTGCTTGTTACTTGGTTGCATCCAGAAACAAGGCGTAAAGCTTACACATACTTAAGGCACTGGAGGCAACACAATGTGTGTAATGCTACTGTTATGTGTCGCTGGGTGACTTTATACTGTGACAATAAGATTGTTATGTGTTTTAATGTATTTTATATTTTGTAACTGCATATTTTATGTGTTTTGTATTGATTCTTTATTATTTTTTAGGAACCATGCTGACAAACATCTGGCAGGGGACTACCAATGTAAATCAGCCCTTGGCTGCAATTGGGTGCATCTACATTTTCTTTTCTTTGTTTCTTTAAAAGGAATGTTCATTGATGTACACTGTCCCTTCTTAAACAAATAAATTATTTGAAATTATTTGAAATGGATGTATCGTTGTGCTGTCAGCTGGCGGAAGTTTTCCCACCTGTCAAGCAGGCCGGGTAGTGTCTGGCTGATAAAACCTCCTAATGCTTGGAGATCCAGTGATTAAAAGATAACATCCGATTAAAGGAGATAGATAAAAACAAACTTTGCACTCAGGATTTATAGGCTATACAGTGCTTGTTAAGGTTACTTACCAACCTCAGATGCAAACTGCCGCAGCGCTCTTGAAAGCTGGCACAAAAAGGGCACAAGAGTAGTACCCAGCGCCCGACCTCATGCTTTTCAGGCAGTTAAAGACGCGGCATGTGTACGGCCCCGAATTAACAGGGCTGGTACCTGTGGTTATTACACAGGCTAGTTAATAACATGTCGGACATCAAATCCAAAGTTTGGGATCATTTTGAGAAGGTGAAGGATGAACCCAAGGTGATATGTAAACTTATTTTCATTCGTCAACTACAAACATGATGTATCATCTGAAACACGGAAGTAACTACATGCCCATTAGTCACTTAGCACAATCATCACTGCTTTGCCAACAGGGTAATTAACAGGTGGCTCGCTCAGTGTGTGACGTGCACTTGCAGATAAAATATAGGCCTGTATTAATGAAGGGTCATTAGTATGATTTTGTATTTCTCTGTAATGTTGCACAGTGTTAACAATGTTACTGATACTATTCTTTCTCAGACCTTCAACCCAAACCATTGTGTTGCCCCACCTAAATTTTATCATTTAATTAAATTATTAAATTTAAATTATTATCGTAAACATGCGAACAACTAGTTGACTAATGGCCCTAAATGACGGCTATTGGTTGACTAGTAAAAAACTTGGTCGAAGGCAGCCCTACTTGTGATACAACATGTCCTCTTGGTATTGCATGCAGGTGGAACCATCAAATCCCTTGTATGTCATTCAGTTTTCCTTGTTGTGTTCCTTGGCAGCCATATGTACACTAACGCCAGTAATTTGATTTACTCTCAAAAGTTTGACTTTAATCTTAAATGTCAGTTTTATTTTAAACATTTCAACTTAATGATTTATTATTTATTATGCTTGCAAAATTTCAAAAACTAATTTTCATCCTCTCATTTTCTCTTTTGTGAGAACAAATTTGGAAAATAGGAACATATTGCAAAGAGAAGACATTTTTGGACTTTTTAAGGAGCTGTTTGATGGTTCAGATGTAGCCTAGTTTTAGAGTCAAGTTTGGAATCAAGTTTGGTAAAGTTAGTGGGGAATGTGTTTTTTCAAGGACAGTTAGGTGTTGTTTTAGCAGGTTGATGTTTATGCATGTTTTAAGTGCTGGAATCTTTTCTGATTGTCAGATAGCTCCTCTCTCTGCAGCTTTGTTGTTCATCAGAAAAACTGCAAATACAAGCTCTTCACATTCTGTTTCAGGTCATTTTTCGGTCACAACAGCATCATCCTCCATCTACTTCTGACTCAGCTTTAGTCTTTTGCTGAAAGTGCACAGTGTAGTTACATTTGTTGTGTCACTGCTGTCAGTTTAGTTTCCATTAGTGAAACTTTGAAACAAGAAAATTAAGACAGAAAAACATTAACTTGTTTGCCCTCAGTAATTCCAGCTGTTTTTACTCTCTGTAGTTTTTGTTCACTGGTCATTGTTCCTGCTCATTATTCACTCACCTGTTCATTAACATACTGTTTCCTGTCCGGCTTTAACTTGAGACGTGTGGCTAAAACTTCAAATGACATTAATGCAGAGATTTACCTTTAATGAACATCTGTAGGGAGATTTAAATGGTTGACAGCTAATATTTTTCCTTCACTCAGTCTTTCTGATAGCATGTAAATGTGAGAAAGTAAAGTTAAAGAGAAGCTATTCTGCTCATTTTCAGGCAACCAAGATTATATGTTTCCCTGACATTAGCACAAAGCTACATGCAGCAGTGTAGCCTACAGCTGGGAAGTGACTGTCAGCAGTAGTTGCTACTGTGAAAAATCACCAAGAAATATACCAAAATCTTTACAACTGGACATGTTCCAACAGGAATATGATGTGAAATTGAGGAGAAATTAATATCGGCAACCATGATAACATGTTTCCCTGACGGTGTATATAATGTAAACACTAGTAGTGTAATGGACAGGCACTTTCTACCATGAAAAATCACCAATTTAAGCTTTTAAACCAAATTCTTCATAACCGCACATGTTCCAGAAGGATTATGGTCTGAATCAATTCAGTTCAGTTCAGTTCAGTTCAGTTCAATTGATCTTGTTTTATCCCTGGTGTAATTAGGTTCATTTTGTCTACTCAAAATAGATTAAGTGTAGAAAGTTTCTTTTTACCAGACAATGAGTTTTTAAGGAGATGTAGTTTACCTTGACATGTTTCAACTGTCACTGTCTTCTTCAGAAGCGTCATCTGACGTGCGTCATGACGTGTCTTTATCAGCTGGTATTATCACAGGATAGACAGGAGGAGGAAAAACACATACGACACGCACTCACACACTGCCAATATCCAAAATGGGCCATAACCAAAGGCAAACAGCAAGTCAAAAACAAAGAAAAACAGAAAGGAAACAAAACAAAACCCAAACAAAAAACCGACAGTAGCTACAAAGACATGGTGACCATACCGTACATCAGGGGGATCAGCGAGCGCATACAGAGGACAATGAAAAAACACAAAATAAACGCAATAGTAAAACCTCACACAAAGCTCCGCCAGCTCCTAGTTCACCCAAAAGACAGGATAGACACGGACAAAAAATGCAACGTAATATACGAAATCCTATGCATAACATGTGAAAAAACATACATAGTAGAAACAGGAAGAACCTTCAATACAAGAAAAACAGAACATAAAAAAGAATGCGAAAAGGAAACGACGTCTCACCTAGCCCTAGCATGAGTAAGCCCTAGGATAGGGGGTAATAAGCAAAAGTGGGAGCCCTCCTACTTGGTTTTTCTTGGGGTTGGGCTGGGTTGGGGTTGGGCTGGGTTGGGGTTGGGCCGGGTTGGGGTTGGGCTGGGTTGGGGTTGGGCCAGGTTAGGGTTAGGGTTAGGGTTAAGGGGATGAATACCACCGATGGCCCGCGGGCCATCCTCTTTTTCGGGAATATCTTTTGATAGGAAGGTCGTAGCAAGCTGGAAGGAAGCTTTCTGCTGATGCATGCAGGTCATTTAATGGCTTTCAATGCATTAAAATTGGTACATTTGACAATTTATTAATCTCTCACGTCACTGTTTAGTTTTTATTTGATGAGAGACACTCTAAGGCAAAGTACTAACCTTACCTCTTAAGCCAGACAGAGAAGAAGAAGCTCTTTGCCAACCAGAAACCTGTAATGCTGGGTTCAGACTACACAATATCAACCCAATTCTGGCTGGCCGCGGCTGTCATACAGTGTTGGCTGGCATCATGAACAACAACGAGTGTTGTACCCGATAATCAATTGTTCATCTCGTATAGTGTGTCATAGTAAACAACAACCAACGCCACGTCTGGGACACCTTACGACGTCCCGACAGAACGTCTAGCATGTTTGATTTTATTTTTGTCTTCCACGACTTCTCCCATCACAGCTGTCATTTTGACCAATAGAAGCACAGAGTGATCTGCTGCCGTGGACAACTGTATGACAACAACACCCCAGCCTGTTAGATATTCCTCTAGGGATGTTACCACAGAGTAAAAAAGGAAAAATGTTGGGGTGAAACAGCAGAGGCACTTAAGCAACCCAGTGAGTACTGCCATTAGCATCAAGCCAGCAAAGAATGTTATTTTTTCATCATGGAGGATATATAATAAAGGCACAAAATTCACAGATAGTGTCTGGGCCTTTACTCACCGCAACTGTATTCACCATACATTCTGATGTATTTGTTCCTCAGTACAGTGGAAGAATAACTGTACATTTATGTGTGAACATATAAAAACTAGCAACATTAGAGCCAGCATTATTTTGGTCATGCCCACCATTGCACAAAATGTCGCCTCATTTCTGACGCCTCACAAAGGAGATAACGGCGGTTTACTTTTAATGTTTTTTGTGACATGGAGAAAAAGGTTGAGATGATTAACTCGAATAAGTGACACCAGCAACATGTAGCAAGTTAGCATGCTAACATAAACATGGTGCTGGTAGTAGGATGTTGAAAGGATTTTTCCTCTGAAGAACATGACAATCCATCGAATAACTGTCAAGATATTTCAGGTGTTTCTGTGATTTTTATCACCAGGAATATTTTAGATGTTTTGTACACCAATTTAGACAAATGTCCCCAAAGTGGAGCCTGATATATTTTCTGTCTTTGTGATGTTTTTGTGGGTTTGGACAAACAGCCTGAGCATGTAGAGATGGATTCTCCTTCAGTGTGAAGAAGTAAAGAGCCTGTGTTAAGAGTCCAGCTCACCTACAGCTGTCTGAGTGATTCCTCTCAGGGCAGACAGAAAGTGGCAGCTCAGTTGTGTCTGTACCTGAGACGGAGATGATAATGAAACTGTGTGTTGGCTCCCTTTGTGTTATCACAGATGAAGGATTGAGTCTGACAGGAGCAGCGTCTCCTCATCCTGAAAGTGACCAGCCTCCTATTTTTACATCAGCTCATCAAACACTGGCTAAGAGCGGCTCTGATATCTGCCTCCTCTCCACACTTTTATTCTCTTTATTCTCTTCTCTGGTTCATCCTCTGTCTGCTTCTCTTTGTCGGCTGATTTTGCGTGTTTTTTATTGGAGTGACAGCAGAGCAGCAGTGGAAGAGGAGCACAGATTAAATATCGGATATGATGTTAGATATTGGATTTCTTTCTTTCATTTACAGAGCAGGTTGTGTTGAGTTTGGAGTAGGGAAAGTCAGCTGAAGAGATCTGATTGGATGGGAGGTTCAGAAATAAATGTTTTTCGTTTTTATAAATTCAGTGATACTGCAGCCCAGTTGACAGAAGAAAACATTGGCAAATACATTACACTGCATGTTTCATATGTTTCATATCAGTGTGGTATATGGTATATGATGACATTGTCATCAGGAGGTGGAGGGGATGGTGGATGTTGTGACAGCATGGAGAGACCAAGCTACAGACTGTTCAACACCAGCTATTAACAAAACTAGTTTTTGTCTTTACTAAGCCATCACTGCAGTTCCAGTGTCTTTATAGCCCACAAACATGAGTGTTTTTTAGGGACCTGTGGCTGTTTTTCCAGCGGGGATTGTGCCGCCAAAAATTTGTATTTTAAGCCAAAACATGATTTTTTCCTAACCATTATCTAGTGGTTTTGGTGCACACATTAGCCACAGCATTGTTGAAACATAAACAAACATAAAAATTTAACGTTTCCTTTATATCATAATGTGTCAAAGGTACAATGCCAACACTTTTTTCCAGTGATTGGGTTGGTAACAGTGAATCTGAGACTGGTTTGTGGGTTAAATTAAATCACTTCAATCTGTTTGTTTTCAGCATAGACTGTAGAAAATAATGGACGCAGCCACTGTGCAACATATTCTCACAGAATGATTCATATTATATCCTAACATACAGTTGAATAATTAACATAAAGTCACAGAGGTTAGGTTTGGGCAACAAAAGTTACTGTGGTTAGATTTGGAAAAAGAAACATGGTGAGGATGTACCTTAAAATGACTCAAAGTTCACACAGATCCGAACATGTGACTCCAGGGGAAAGTCTTTAGCAAAAGTCTGTTTTTTTTTTATGGACTGCTTTCAGGTCTGCTTCCTTGTTTACTGCCGTCAGTGCATTTGTCATGTGATTGCAGCCTTTCAAAATACGTGGAATATGTATGAAATTTGAGTGCATTGCTTTTCTTGGAAGACCTACGAAAAACTTGTTAGTGCAGCCTGTTCTGTGACGTCACCTATTGGTTTGTGGACTCCCGTTTTGAAGCCTCCATTTTGGTGTTTTGGCCATCGCCATCTTGGATTTTTGGAGCCAGAAGTGACCACATCTGGAGAAGAGGATGGAGCTAATCCTAAAGCGAGCTTGTTGCGAGCTGCTTGTTCTCAACCTGTGTCTTGCGCTCTCATCAGCTGTAGTTTGCCAACAGAGTCCCCGACAGGTCCAGATATTCAGTATGCTAGATATGTGGGATGCACCTGCATTGCATTGCCAATGTTTGGCCTCACATCTTTGAACAGTTAGGGTTCGAGCACCAATTTTGCAAGTGTAAAGCCAACACTGATTTGCATCTTATCTCGAGCCTTTGTTAGGGAGCTCCAAAAACTATTTGCAAGTGGCAAATCAGGCATCACTGAAGCTCTGAGTAATGGAGGAACAACAGATGCACTAGACTAGGTTTCTGTGTGCTTCCTGTTACTCAAAAGGATTCACAATGGGAAACATTCCAGAGCTGAGATGGCACATTTTGACAAGTATAAGGCAGATAGATACAAGCCACCACCTACTCTTGTCTGCTGTCTTCATTATGTGATGTGTTGATTAATATTTGTTAATTGTAATGACTATGTTGAATGAAAGAAGTTAGGACTCAGATCAACTCTGTAAAATCTGAAAGCTGAAATATATCATCACAAAAATAGAGAATAAGAAGATGTAGAAACAACAACAAGCTAGAAAAGTGCAAATCTCCACCAGGTGGCCTCCCGTGCTGATCACAGGTCATTCTTATAATTGCAGCAGACGCGGCGCAGCTTGTTTCAGAAGCTCCCTAGAAGCAAATAGTGCCTCATCTATATTTGATGGAGTTGCAGCACGTTAACAAAAAGGGGGACTGATTCATCTGGTATTGTGACTAACTTTAGTGGATTAGGTATAGAATTAATCTACAGATGCTGGGGTTGAAATTGAGACCAAACTTTTAATGGATGTCAGGGTTTTTTTTTAACCAAGTTTTTGAACCAGGGCAAAATATGTCCTGCAACAGATGGTAAGGCTTGTGGTTTTTAGTCGAGCTGATTTCTGGAAAACTTGTGCCAGTCAAGAGGAATGAGGAGTCAGCAGTTAGTGACGGTATAAACAGTCAATAAAACAGGTTTTACAAGAATTTTGAATCACTGCAACCATGAGAGGTCCTTAAACATACAGTCATACATGTGCACACAAAATATTAGGCTGATTGGTCCAGTAGTTTGTAAGAGTGGCTGCGGGCAGACGGATACACACAGTCGCACATATGCACAGTCAAATGCATTAATGCTTATGTCTGGCTGAGAACAACACAAAGAGAGCCATATGCTGTTTGGGATTGGCTTGTTTTGCTGAGTGTTGGCAGCATAGTGCTCTGTGATTGGTCCATTTTACTGTTAAAACCGTTTGTCGGCGATAACTTTCTGTGTGGTTGTCTCCAATTATTAAATAATTGTCCATTTTATGGACAGTCAGTCATTTAGTTCATTATGAGGCTGAAAATGAAGAGTTTCTCTACTTTTAATTTAGTTTTATCCAATAAATATTAAAGGTGACTGCATGAAAAAGACTCTTCATAAAAATAAACTCAGACCAACATAACTTTGTAGAATGAAAGTCTTTGGTTTTAACTGAGCTGTTTTCTTTTCAAATGTAATAGTTTAAATGACTTTGTTGATGTTGTTCTGCTGTATTTCATGTTTCAGGACCATGTTGGACTTAAAACAGTAAAATTAATATTAGTCAAAATGAAAAGCGTCTCAAACAGCATCGTAGGAGTTGGTGTGAAACAGACTTGGTGAGTGATTTTGGGGTGTTCAGTGACCCTTGGCCCATCAGAGGAAGGTGCTGCTTGGCTTCAGTTTCAGGACTGGAGGAGCACAAAGATCCAAGAAGAAGAAAGTGAAGCCAGAGCAGCATTTGGTGTTTTGGTTGCAGAGGAGTGTTTTTATTTGGCAGGATGAAAAGTGAGATTTAAAGCTGTCATTAAAACTCAAGTTTGGCAAGAGGCGGTTTTATCTGTCCACAGCGTTTGAGCCAAGAGGGTCAGCTGTAAAAATAAAATTAATAAGAAGCCTGTTTTTTTCTTTCCCAACACACTTCTGACAACTAAAAGGGCTGTTTGATTTCTTATTAGTTTATTGTTCAGAACTATTTCCAACAGCTCTCTGTCATTAAAACAAACATCACATACAGATGAGCATCAATGTGTTGTAGACAGATGAGAGACTGAACTATGAGCAGATATATTCGTTAAAAGCTGTTTTCAGTGTGTGATGACTAACTGATGCTATTTGCAAAAAACACAAACACAGCAAACATTTGCAACATTCAGCTTGTTCTGGTAGATTTACTTCAGACATACTTTGAAAAGAACTGTTGGTTGTCACAAAATGTCCTCAATTCATTCCTGCTCCTCTGAGGATGAACTTTTTGGATTTTAACCTTATATTGCAGCTGCAGTTATGAAAGTGATGGACAGAACAAACATATCAATTTTTCTCAGAGCCTTTAGAGCAGAGATACTCAATTTTTTCCCATAGACCACTTTTGGAAAATCACAAAAGAACATGGGCCATTTCACAAACAAACATTAAAGGAGATATATGTAAGAAATCTAAAGCAAATAGTCGTAAAATCATCCTAATATGTCACAGAGACTAAGGAATAATGTTCATATAACATACTGATCTCACCGACAACAATAGTAAGGCCAGAATATTTGCATTTTAAAAAAAAATTTACAGTCCACAAATCATGTTTATGTTTTGAATTTGTGTTTTGGCCTGTTGCTCCACCCACCGCCGTCTACCAGTCACGCAGTCAGTAGAGTCTCAGCATCAGTTACAGTTACGACTGAGCTACAGCAGCATGGCAAGCAGCATTAGCAGTGTCCCAGTACATAGCATTAGCAGCCGGCTCCTCCTCCGCTGTATCCCGGCAGCAGCGTTAGCAGCAGAGAAGCCAGACTTGCTCGAACGGTCCGCTGGAAAACCGAAGATCAAGGACGCGGCGACGCAGCCCTGCCACGGCAGCCGCCCGTGGGCAAACAAATCAGTCTCCAGCGTGTCGCTGTCCAGCAACCTCGAATCTGTAGGGGAGGGGGGGCGGACACGACTCGCGGCAGTATTTTGAATTTGAGTGCAGTAACTGTTTTGGCCACATTCTTACATACAGCGCCTTTAATAATCCTTATTAGTATAACAAATTAATTGCCTTTGCTGTCCTTACTCATCTTAGCTAAATCTAGTCCCAGCAGGCCTACACAGATCAGGTGTATGCAGAAGTGTTTCTAGGGTTTGAAGATGTTCAAGACTTAGCCCTGACCTCTGATCAAGCTCCAAGCTCTATTATTATAAACAGTGGGAAAGTTTAAGTTAGAGGAAGTGGAGGTGGATTTGTCTAACAAGCACAGGACTTTCACCCAGGAGACTGCAGTTTGTGTCCCGTGTGATGTGTTTTTCTATTTATTTTTTTTAAACTACGTTATCTATGAAACGTCACATGGCATACTCGTTAACACCTGAGTAACTTAAAGCAAAACTTGAGTTTCAACAGCCCTGTGTCACCATAGTGTAGGCAGTGTTGGTGTTGGCAGATAAAAAGGGCAGGGTCTCCACTGTGCTGGGCCAGGAACTCCCCGCCTATGCCATAAGCAAAAGTCAGGTAGATGAAGTGTAACAACATATTCTCACTCCAACCATGCCACATATCAACGTTTGGTCATGGGCTTTCCATATCCAGATGCGACATGCAATGTACCCTGGGTACTTTTCGTGCCGCCATCATTGCTGTTTACGTGGTTTTCCACTTGCTTCTACTTCTACTGTTTTTTGCCTGCTTCTACTACTTCCTATAGTATTTTTTCTCTACTGCCCCCTGTCTTTGCGGCAAATAATTTAACGGAGAATACGGCAAGTATAAATGCCTTCGCGCTCTGTTTAGGTGTGCCAGGCGAAGGTATAACTGAGGCTTTACAAATCTCTTCTGCTCTCTGTGTCTCGCACGGCGGAGTTCCGCCCCAATGCGCACACACACACAGACACGTGTGTGCACTTACAGATGAGCACACTAGAGCGCGGCTTGGGCTGCATTTTCCTGACTGAACCCATCCCGAGTCTGACGCAGTTTGTTACCTGACAAAGTTATTGTTACGGACAGTGTGTAACATGCTGCTCGCACATCAGCGCAGCACAGCACTGGACACACACTCAATTGGAGCGGTGCCTGTGTAGCACTGTGACGTAAATAACAAATTACAGCACTTGAATAGACAAACCTCATAATGCATGCATACTCTTAGTGTGATGGCCCACTAGCAGATGGAGACATGAAATACAATGCTTTACGCTGTATGTAATATTCATTGGGCAATTGTTTTCAACAACTATCTGATCATTATGTGCGTGTGAATGCATATATATATATATATATATATATATACACACACATACACATACATGTGTGTGTATATGTATATATGCATGTGTATGTGTGTACATGTATATCCTATTCTGTCAAATTAAGTTAAAAAGGTAGTCAAGAGCACCAAAATCTAAGCATAATCACTGTGTGTTGAGATGTATTATCAATACATAATCAATATATTACCATTGTGTTATCAATACGCTACTACTGCATCAGCAATATGTTATCACTGTGTGAATTTAAAAGAAAAAGTCAAGCAAGATCCAAATATAATAGTAGAATGAAGCCCCTATTGTAAAAGCAAGACAGGAGAAGGAGGGGGGAGCTGGAGAACAGAGACACCAGGACACACCGGCAGGCTGATAGACACCATAGTACATGCAAGGCCTGGGACATACACACACCCTTAGGCCAGTCCAAGCACCTTCAACCTGCACACCAACTCAAACTTGGATGATTGGGATACATCAAAGGGGGGAGATCAGATATGGAAGACATAAAGTGCTGAGGTTGACACTTTTGAGAAGGAAGGCCCCCCAACCGGTTTTAATTGGTTTTAGGGGTCTGTCAAAAAGTGATGTTGTGATATATATGTGTTAGAAAAAATAAAGGTAATTCTACACATATGATCGGTTAAAAAACTTTAGGAAGCGAGCGAGAGCGAGAGAGAGCGAGAGAGAGCGAGAGAGAGCGAGAGAGAGAGAGCGAGAGCGAGAGCGAGAGCGAGCGAGAGAGAGAGAGAGAGAGAGACTAGGTATAAAGGTCAGTGCCCGAGCCTTTTGGCTTCAGTTCTTGGTCCGGACCACCAACTCACATGGTTTTATTTGGATGTCATCTCTGAACAAAGAATAAACCTTCTTACATTGGACTTCGATCAGCCTCCTGTTTTTTTTCTTCAAAGTGCTCTGAACTTTCTTTGATTTTATTGGAAGCAAGTTTTACTGAATTTTGACCAACACCACAGGCGATTTTAGGTTCGAGGGCAGCAAATAAATCCACAACAACAGCAAGTGTCCGCTTCAACGTTGCTGCATGAGATGACACTTTAGGATCAGTAGTGATGGGCAGATCGATTCTTTTCACAGTATTGATTCCCATGAGTTGATACATGTAATGTATCGAACCTTTCGAGTTTTGATACTTCTTGCAAAATATGGTGTCAGTTTCTCTGTGACACTCCCTTATTGTACATGTACGTTTAACAGCTAGTGCTACCCACCCCACAAAACTTCCAGTGCACCACCACTCATCATGTTTAAGTTGACAGCAATAAAGATAAAATTTCATTTTGATGCATCGATTCAGCACTTGATTTTACTTGCATGTTTGTAGGCTATATAAGCTCAATACGATGATACAGAAGTGTCACATACCAATTAGCTGTTGTTGTCTTCGTGGCAAGGAGGAGCCATCCTAGTTACCACTCCAGCCTTGTGCTGCATTCATGTGGTGTTAGAATAATCTGAAAAATTCTTGATCATACTGTATATCATGGCTCACCTGATCTGTTTCCTTTCGTCTTTGTTATCAACGCTTTGTTTAAACCCTCTGAGCTATAAAATGCAAAACATCTTCTTTGTAGCATCCATGTAGTTTCCACATTTCAACTTAAAGCTCATGAACACACCAAAGTCAGAGGAGTGATAATCTGAGGAGCATGTGAATGAACCACTGGCCTTGGCTGGCGGAGGTCTCAACTCCGACAATGTCTTGTCTTTCACTCACTGTAGCAGACAGTGTAAACAGTATGTTACAATAACAGCGAGTAGGCGAGTGGGAAAAGTCGGGATAATGAGCACTCGGAAGTTGGACAGGCCGACCCTGTGCAAACTGCACACTAAAGAGAGTCATCCAAAGAGACTTGGTTTTGCCCATCACTAATGATTGGCTGTGGAGAAATTCCAAACTTGAGTGCTATGCTAGTAGCTACTGATACCATTATTGGTGAAATCAGAGCATTTCACCTTTTAAGGATGTGTCGAATACCTGCTGAACTCTGGAATTTCCTTTGGAAGGATTTTATGCATTACTGAAATGTGGAGCTGCTCTTTGTGTATTGGAAATGTAAACAGCACAGACAAACATACATGCATCTATATACACTGCTGTTTGGAAAAAATATGTTGATGATGAAGCCAACATAAGCATGTTGATAAAGTCTATTAAATAACGAACAAATTCTGACAAAAAGAAGCTGAAGCATGATGCAGTTCTCTGATCAGCCACCTCTGTGGTCAAAGTTTGGTTTAGTCAGTGTTTGAGAATTATCCCAGTCATTGTTAAAAAGGTTTGGTATAACGTGAACACATTTTGTCAGAGGATCCATCCTGACCTCCTGAGTCTCTCTGACAGCATCAGTTCATCCTGACAGAGAAAAGTCTCACAGGAGATTTCTCCAGTCTGAAAGAATAACCCTCGATGGGATCATCACTGTTTGAAGCTCCAGTCATACTTAAAGTCCTCTGCTGCTTCTTGTGTTAACTTTCTGAATGTATCTCTCTCCACAGTAATGATGCTTGCTTAAAAAAATGGCTTGTTGGTTTTTATCGTTAAGGAATGATTCTGTCTTTTTCCAACCTTTCGTGTCAGATTGTAAGATGTTAAAATCTCTAAATTCTTAAAGAAGAATCTGAATCTAATTGCTGTTCTCCCTTAAACATTAATGCTGGTTTATCAGTAATCATGATCAATAGGGTCTAGTTTATTGTACATTGGAAATGTAAAGCTGTTAGGATCTGTACACCTTAGGACCCAAAAAGCAGAACGCGGACAAGAGGTTATGAAAAAGTTCCAAAGTGTTTTATTGTCAAAAATGAATAGTGATCTTGGTAGGCAGGTGAGCTGGGCAGGCGGCAGAGAGACAAACGGGCAGGCTGGCTGAGATCCGTAGCTGGATGAAACCTGAGACACGGGTAAAAACAGGAGTCAGCAGGAGTGGAAAAAAGCGATGAAGCGACTCAAACAAGCCTAAATTTGACTATACGAATGTACCAAGCTAAACGATCTGGCGAAGACTGGTCTAAAGAACTGGGGTTTTATACTGCAGGGCTTGATGAGTTGATGAGCCTCAGGTGAGTAGGTGATCATAGCTGTGCAGATAATCAGGCAGCCAGGTAGAGGGAGGAGCCACGCCCAGACAAAGACACACACACACACACACAGAAGACAAACTGGGACTGACAAGAAACACAAGGGAGGGGGATACAGCTGGAAACAACAGAAATGAGAGTGTGGCACAGCCGGACTATGACAAAAGTTGTTTGCACAGGACTCAGAGAACTTTTTGACAGTGTTGTAGCTGGATTCAGGTGAACCTAGCTGCTCCCCAAATATTTGACAGATAAGTGGGTGGTGTTGGTGGTGTCTGCCCTCCTCCCTCCTCCCTCCTCTTCTCTTCTCTCTAAAGTCAGGGATTAAGGACAGCGGGGATTATCTGATCCTGGTCCTGCTGAAGGCCAGAGACGTCCCACTGCTGCACAGTGAAACACTGCAGCAGCCAAAAACACAACAGCACTCAACTCATGATCCCAAAGTCAAAGGCAGGGGCACTGAAAGCTGCAGGTTTAACCTGATCAAAGACTTAAAGAGAACACGGTTTGATTCAAACATTACACTGACCCCCTTAACACCTTGCATCGGGATGTCTTTTGGGTGACTGCAATCAGATGGTGCTTGACCTCATGAAAGTACAGATGTAATTGCACCCAAAACACACTGAGGATGTATTGTGATCCAAACGATCAGGGACAAATTGTGACCCCATTGAACACAGGTGTAAATGCAGTTGCATTTTCAATCCACATAAAACAACTAGAGATGCACGATAATATTGGCACGTCACTGGTATCAGCCGATATTGGCTTTAAAATGAAATATCAGAATTGACTAACATGCATTTTCTTAATGGATTATGAATGAATATTACATACATTGAAAGTATTGTATGTCTCATTCATGTCTCCATCTGCTGGTTGGCCGTCACAATAAGAGTATGCATGCATAATATAGTGTTAATTCCACTACAGAAAATACTTGATGATCATTAAAATTAGGTAGGTAAAAAAGTGGATATATCGGTATCAGTTATCGGTCAAATGAGTTGTTATATATCCGCATATCGGATATCAGCAAAAAATCCAATATCAATATATATGCATCCCTTGCCATTTCAGTCCATTTTCAGTTCATGAAAGTTAGTTATAAAGTTTTGGTCTTGTTTAGTGTTTGGTTACACTAAAAGACACTCTAATGAGTCAGATGTTCAGCTGTTCTGTTGTACATTTTGTTATACTGGTTTTAAGCTGGTTGTTCGCTAACAAAAATTAGCATTAGCATTATCACAGCTAACCATAGGCGTACATGCACTGTGCTAACCAAACTGGCAGCTCGCTGTCAGCAGAAAAATACAATATTGTGCATCCCTGAAATCAACTACATGGGTAGAAAAACGGAATCATGCATGACTGTTCCAAACCAGTGAGGTTGCAGCCACTAGCTAATCAGCTATGTAGGGCATTTGCTGTTAAATAACCTTGTACAGGGCATCTGCGCAATAACTTTGCTTAGGACTTTTGTGCAGTTACTTTCGGTAGGGCATTCTGCATGATGCTCTTGGGGTATATGGATCTCGGCGTGATACCATGTGTTAATTTTAATTTGATTATATGTGAGTATGGCTATGTGGCCTGCGTTCTCTAGAACTTCCACAACAAATTTCTCATAAGGGATACAATTAACTCAACTCAACTCAAATGTATATATATATATAGCACATTTAAAAACAACCTCAGTTGACCAAAGTGCTGAACAGACTATGCAATATAAATATAATCACTAATACAGTTACAATTAAAGCCACACGTGCCTTTCTGGAAATTTTACACTTTTCTTTGTTTAGGTTAAAATGCTATTAATAAGCTGATGGCACACTAAAATGTAAGTGAATTCCACCAGAGATGAAAACTCATAATTATACCATTCTCATGTGGTTCTAAGAAAACTCCGACCAATCATTACATTTGGACCGAATGCAATGATTGGTCAGAGTTTTCTCCTGTCCTGTCTGTTTTCCCCACGTGGAGGCCTCCGGCTGATGTAACCGCTTGCGTAACATCCCCCAGCTCAGGATGTGTAGCAAGCTTGGCCTGCTACGTCGAGCTAGCCCTCAGATGACCGTGGTTGACCCTGGAGCTGTCCCGACGGGGAGACGCTGGCAGCGCTGTGACAGGACACCGGTGCTGGGGGAGCGTTCACAGCTGTTCCCAGCGTCCTTCTGGCGAACGTCCACTCCCAGGACACGGAAATGGATTACACCCCATGGTCGAATTGTTAAATTGTGACAAGGGGGATGCAATGTAGCTTTGATTTTTTTGCGTGCACACATCATCAAATATGACAGCACAAATGTGCAAAATTATTCAAGATAAAGAAAAATGGCATGACCTATACCTGCTGCCTTTAAAAAAACACAAATAATACAGTAGTATTGCTATTGCAATACAGACAAAAACATTTTAGAGTATAAATAAGAGCAGTTCTGAAATAGCTGTGAAAATTAATCTTAGAGTCACTCTTATCCTATAGACATTTCCTTCGCCAGATATAATTTCTCCTTACCTGGGAAGCCTTGGGCTGATAATTGGTGATGCTGTCAGGTCCCTGTCCTGATACCTACCTGGTTTCTCCCTGTCTCTCTTCTATCTATTGCAATAATATAGATAATAAATGTGCAAAGCAACATTTAGAAATAGTATTAAGAATAGTAGTGTTGATATAGCTGTGGAAATTAATCGCAAAGTCACTTTTATGCTATAGATATTTTCTCTCAGCCAGTTATAATCTCTCATCACCTGTGAAGACCCTGCATGATCATCCTTGCTGGCCTCTGGTCCACTGTCTCCTCCCTGACCCTGCTCTTTTTGTTGTTGCAATAAAGATTAAAAAAATATGTGCAAAGCAATAGTGAGCACAAGTTCTGCGTAGAAATTAAGGAGAAGTGGGTTTATTCCTAGCATGAAACTAGCTAGCAAGCGATTTAAAGGGATAGTTCGACATTTTGGCAAATTCACCTATTGCTGTAATCCCTATAGTCATATGAGTAGGTACATTACCTTTAATTGTCAGAGCGTGCTGTTCTGAGATCGGTGGGGCAGAGCTACCTGCTGAAATGGAGGTGAACGGTACAGGTCCCTCTCTCCCTCAAAACTAATAAAATACACAATCAATTGACTCCAAAACGCTCTTGTGGACAACTTGTAGCTTACACATTCCCCACGCTATGAAATAATAATGTAATATTACAAGACAGACTTGTTTTGAAGCCAAATGCAGAGCTGGAACTACATTCCAGACATACAGTACTTGCTGGGCGGAATGATTTCAAACAGCGTTCCAGACATACAGTACTTGCTGGGCGGAATGATTTCAAACAGCGTATGTTTAGTGCAGTTACTCCCGTCATCAGAACAACAAGTTTGTTGAGAAGAATCCAGAATATACAGAGGAAGACTTACAGGTTTTGGAAGAAGAGAGAGCAAGAAGAGAGATTGAGGCTGCCGAGCAACCAGGGGCTGAGGGGAGACCCAGAGCCGGTGGTGTAAATGTGGGGCTTACTGGCCACTTTATTAGGTACACCTGTGCAATATAAA
>NC_065527.1:37381656-37394421 GCF_006386435.1 Epinephelus moara | reverse complement strand
TTCTTGTTAACTATCTTAACTTGATATATTGGCATCTATTAATTAGTCATCATTTAGCTAACATTATCTACATGCAACAGCATTGCTCAACTTACACGGTTTGTTTGGAAGAAACTGTGCAAGGTTTTTTGCTTCTTGCTGGCTGGTTTGCTGAACATAGTTAACACAGCAGCACTGCCCAGCAGCACATGTCTCGTCTGTGCAATTGATTCAGATCACAACACAACAGCATGTGTATGCGGCCTAGCATAGTCTACTACTGCGTTTAAAGACGGCTTGGAAAAACACGTTACCACATGTTCAAAACGAATTGAACAGTTGTAACGGGTGTAAAAAGTGTGGGGGACGGAGGGCACAGATACGGGAAGTGCGGGGGACATGTCCCCTGTGTACCCCCCCAAATTACGTCCGTGCCTGCACACACAGATTCTAGATTAACAAGGGGGATGGTTTTTGGTCAAGGTTAACAAGGGGGATGGTATTTGGTCAATTTTCTAACAAAGGGGACGGCATCTCCCCTCATCCCCCCTCAATTCGACCACTGAATACACCTGACTGTGGAGATCCACTCACTGAGGAGTGAGGGACTGCTGCGTCCTTGTGTTCACTGAGACACGGATGAATGGTAGCATATCAGACTCCGGTGTTGAGCTAACGGGGCTAACACTACATAGAGCGGACAGGGAGGCTTCATCATCTGGTAAGCTCCGTGGTGGCGGTCTGGCAATATACACAAACAATTCATGGTGCTGTGATGTGAAGAGGATCTCCCAGTTCTGCTCTCAGGATGTGGAGTTTTTGACTGTGCGAAATGTCATTTCATTTTTGTGCTGCGCATTAAAAAAAGCAAAGAAGTTCAGTTCATAACGTTATATGTGACAATACAGCATCCAGTTGCTAATGGCTAACGTTAGCCTACTGTAGCGTAGCCTCTCAAACATTAACGTTATCTTCCTTGTGCGTTTCCACGTACTAGTAACATCAACACTACTATCTAACGTTAGCACTGTAATCTTATTCTAAAACTCATCAGTCATCAACGTCTCCGGTTGAGTTTTAAAACTCCGGGGTTGCGTTTGACTGTCTTGGTTGTAACGTTACACTCGGTCTCCTCTTCCATGAATCTGACCTTACCTTTCCAGCACCTACGTCTATAATAAGGATGTAATGGAGGAGAGGGGAGTAGGCCTTCCGGGGGAGGTGGAGTTGCAGGAGGAGGAAGATGGGACTTTGGAGGGACGTGGGAGGTGGGAGTAGTGGATGTTCAAATTTTTTCTAAGTGCTGTGTGAAATGCAAGAAAGGTAAGGGTTCCTTTAAGGCTAATCTAGCTAGCAACTGATAGGGGTGGAGGAAAAAATTGATACAGCATAGTATCCTGATATTTTTGTGTGGCAATACCAGTTTGTCACACAGTGCCAAGTATTGATTCTTCACTATATAAATTATTGCATACAAATTAAACTTGAATAATATAATCAGTTGCTTTTTCAGTCTGAAGTGTCTGAGATGAACAGACTGAAAACATTATCTTATTAGATAAAGCCGATGTTGACAAAGTTTTCCTTTGGGGAAATATTTTACATTTGAAAAAAGGTAATAAATCACAATATAGTTTATGGCAATACTTAGCATATTGCAACATATTTAAAATTGCAATTGTATTGTATGATGACTGGAGTATTGTGATAATATCATATAGTGGAGCCTCTTGTGATTCCCAGCCCTACAAACCAGGATACTAGATGGCAATGCATTCTTCTGCTGGCTCTTAATTCTGAAGCTCCAGTAGTCCAAAAAATGTCCCACTGGACCAAAAGGCCTTTTGTTTGACAGCGCCATATCCAAAAGCAAAAGGCTCCAAAGGGGTCCAGAGGTGGACGAGTCAGATTCAAGACACAAATTCAGTGACTTAGCCTTGACTTGACAAAATAAAAGGAAGATTTGCAACTCAACTTGGACTTTAACACTAATGACTCAACTTCACTTGGACTTGAGCCTTTTGACTTGTATGACACAAATCAATTTATTTCCGGAATCAACTCATTTTAATGTTATTCGTTCCCAGCCAGACAAACCCCCGAGAGATTGTCTATACGCCTTGGACTATTATCTCTGTCAATGTATTCTCATAGAACAGTGCTATCTGTTTGTTTGGGTTTAGTGCTGATCTGTGTGTCATTTCATGCTACATTTCTGTTGGTTGCTTTGTAGATGTAGGTGGTAACAGCAGTCACACAATGAGATGGTCATCCCAAATTTCTGACATTGTCAGAATTTTATTCCAGGCTGTCTTTGATCGCAAGACCGTGACAACGGCCATCCTTGAACCTCTCTCAAACGGTAAACACATGCAAAAGTTAACAATAGTCTGAATTTTTCATTTATGCATTCAACATCATGTTAATATTTTCATTCTTTAACGGTGAGCTTCTGCTGTGGGAATTCAGCTGGGTTTCTAGATACAGATGAATTTAAACTTGATGTCTTAAGTAAAATGCTTTTTTGTGGCCAAACAAAAGGCAGTGTGGTGTCTTCTTATTAGTCTTTTTTTCATCCATGCAAATTTGTAGAGGTTTTAATTTCCTCTTTTTAATCAGTCACATTAGTTACAGGTCTAATGTAACATGTCTAAAATTGTTTTGTTTTTTTGTAACATTTTGATTCCATTTAGTAGCCCTTGTGTTTTTGCCTTTTTTGTCCTTCACTTGATGTCATTTTAACTAACCTGGTTAAGTCAAATCTGTAAGTAAGAGATATTTTAAGCCAAAACACTGCTAATTAAAGATTAAATTTGACACATTTCTGAAATAAAAATCACCAGAGAACAAGGGCGTAGGTTTGATTTTCACATTGGTAGGGACATAAAAGTGCTCCATGGCGACGACCTGTACGTTGATGATTTTTTAATGCAATTTCACGTCATGCGAAACTCATCACTGCTTTATAATGCATATTTAGATATCTACACTAAATACAAGCATGTCTTGGTTAATGTATTCTCTAATGTTATCAGTTACATGAATATACACTGATAACTTCACCACATCTGTCCATATGTGCTTCCCTGGGTAAACTATAATATCTATGATTATCAAGTTTTAATAGAATCTTTTTCAGACCCAGTGCTACCCACTTGATAGCATATTGTCATGTCAATCACCTGGCAGTATGGTACTGTCCACCAATCAAATAACAGTATAACAGCGTAACTTCAGTACCAGCCTGCGGTCTGCAGTTGGGTTGGTAATAGTGATCCAAATTGATATTGATATCAGGTAAAAACATATATTATGCATGAATCAATATTTTTACTTACCCCTAGTCACAATGCTGAATCTCACTATCAACATATATCCTTCACGATTCAATCTCACCTGTGAGGCTCCTGTCTCTCCTCTATCTCCCCCTGTCTTTCTTCCATTTCCTTCTGTCTCTCTTCCTGCCTCTCCTCCTCCATCTCCTCCAGTTTCTCTCCTACTTGTCATCTGACAAAAAATATATTGATGCAAGACATGTGAACAGTGGGACAATTTGNGCTATTATTTACACTTTATTTATTCAGACTGTTTCTATCATGTCATCTTACTACAAACATTAATTTGAACTGTGTCATCACTACATGACATCTATGATTGTTGATGGAGCATGTGAAGTGGAATTTCATGTTCTCTGGCATGTAATATTGATCTAATAGTTGCCGACTTAGCTCAGCTAGTATTAGCTCGTTAGCATCTCATTATCTAGCAAAGAGTTGCCAAGGAACGCCATTCAGTTAGCCTAACATCAACAGGTGTTGGCAGAAAATACGATTTTTTTAGCTTATTTATTGAACCAACTGACTCACATCTGTTTTCTTCCTTTTCATCCAGTTCATCAACGACTGTTGTTGGTGCTGGGCCTGCTGGCATTTCATTTTTCAGCTGCGAAATCTGCACGTGTTTGTTTGTAGAATGCGAATTTGAAATGTACACTGTGCGCGCAACATATCAGGATCATAGACAGTCACAGATCACTGGCGCGCGTTCACACTTGGCGCTCCAGTGTGGAGCGCTAATGGTGACGCGCATGTATGTGTCGTTCCCTCACGAACTGCCGTGAAGTGTGCGGTGACGCACACCCACAAAGTCAGTGGAGAGAGCGGCGCTGGGGAGGACCAATCACACGTTGTCAAAATAACGGTAGAGCCAATCGATGAGCAATACGAGGTTAGAGGCGGGACGTATGGTAAACACCATCGATTGTTAACCCTTTGTGTACCATATTGAGCGGACGCCGACAGCCAGTGTTTATATTGGTAGGGACAATACAGAAGGGGCTGAATATTGGTAGGGACCTACCCAATCCTACGCCTATGCCAGAGAAAACAGTTTTTTCAAGGTGAAACATCTTTTAGAGTCAGCATTTTAGAATGATGTGACTCTGACAGCAGCTTATTATGCCTGTTCTGTTTTCTAGCAGCTCGTGGCTTTAAAACATGATCCCTAAAATTTTTATTATCCTGTTTTCAGATGTTTCAAGCCACTGCAAGAAAAACATTCAAATATTTCCCCAAAACCTGCAAACTGAAGCTTCCAGTGACAGCAGCAGGTCGTGACTGTCACACCCTTTTACTGTGTCTGCTGGTTGAAGGTTTTAAGCCTCAGAACTGACTTCCGTCAGACAAACGGTTATTGTGGACGTGGCCTCGATTCAGAGACTTTAAAAGGCTGAAAGGGTTAATCTCTGTGTGTGTGTGTGTGGGTGTGTGTGTGTGTGTGTGTGTGTGTGTGTGTGTGTGTGTGTGTGTCCTTGAGCAGTTGGCTGCGCAGGGGGAAGGGGAGTCTGTTTGTCTGTCTTTGGATTAAATCTGATTCGACCTCCAAGTTTGCCTCCAGTCATTATCCCCTCGGCTGGAAAATGCCCTCGAACCCCCCAGCTCGTGTGTGTGTGTGTGTGTGTGTGTGTGTGTGTGTGTGTCCCCTCCCTCTGAGGCCAAACCCCAGCAGATGACGTGCTGCTGTGTGAAGGTGTTTTTGTTAATGTGCCAACGTGAAACCTGTTTAGATTTGTGATGTTTTAAACTCCAGGGGCCATATTCACAAACATTCTGAGAGAGAGACCTCCTAACTTAGACTAAAAACTTTTAGTAAGGAGTCTTAGCTTAGGATGAATTTAGGAAAGGTCTAAAAGCAACTCTGAGCAAGGAAGGGACAGAAACTTTTATCTTACTGAGGGGGTGTGGTTGACCCTGTTGCTAGGTGCAATGCTTTCTTTTAACATATGTGATTGGGGTTTTTTTTCATTTCATTTATTTGTTTATTTGTACAGGGACAGTGCACATTAATGAACATTTCTGTAAATGTGCCAGTTTTAGCTGAGTAGCTAGTTTCCAACTGCAGTCCCCAGGCAAGGTGTTAAATGCCAGCTAAAAGAAAAAAAACATTACAATCAACAGTAAAATAAAATATGTAAATACAGTAAAATATGCAACATGTGGACACCCAGTGGAAATGAAATGAACTGCATCACAATATGAGCTTGACAGTGTTGTCATTGTTAATGTAATCACTCTGCTGGTAGAAGGTTGAGTCATCACTGCTGCACTGTTGCATTTCTCCAGTTTTTCAAATATCTTATTATTGTGCTAATTTTATAAGCGTTATTTTGTTAGGTGGGAAATGTGTGCATATCCCAAATGAGATAGACCACAAACATTATCTGCACAATCTCATCTGTAGCATTTCATTTACTGACTGTCATTTTGTGTTTAGAGACCGTTTCTCCCACCTCTTTGTGTTTCCACCATTTTCTCCTCCGATTAAGAAACTCTTAAGCCCCTTAAAAGTCCTCCTCAGTTTTTCACCTTAGGAGCTCTTTGAAGGTCTGAGATGCTTTGTGAATAACTTTTGTCTTTACAAGGAACTAGTCTTAACTTCTTGGAAGAAGTTCTCAGATCTTTTACCTTAGTAAAAACAGGAAAAAGAGTGCGAAATGCTCTGTTGCAAGAAAAAGTTCTGCATTAAAATTAACTTAAAGTACCAAAAGTTAAAGTACTCATGATGCTAAATTGCTAATTTCAGAATTATATATGTTACTGGATTATAACTATTAATGCATTAAAGGGGAACTACACCCATGTTCAGAATTCCTATGTTACTCCTACAGTCCTAGACAGTTCAAAGGTATTGGTAAAAATTAAGAACTCTCTCCTAAATCGTAAAACAATGAATTAGGAAATATGCATAGAGCAGTGTGTTAAGTTTTTGTTTCTGGCTGGACCCCAAAGCAGGGACAGACGCAGGTGTATGAAGACAAAAGAGTTTATTGCTGGTTGTCCACCAGTGTAGAGAGCCAGATTGCTGGAGATGACTTGAGGGCTGAGTACATGAAGAACAGGGCATAAATACAAGTTAGCACAAAAATGCACAAGGCACGAAAAACTGAAAAACCACAAGGAAGAAATCACTACTGAATCAGCATTGGAAGAGTGTACGCTTGATATTACCAAACACGGACAGAATTATCTGGCAGAGTAGTGGAGTGAAGACTGGGGCTGTGGTCGAAAAGTCCCTCTTATCGTCTTTTCCTAACCACTTTTCCTTGACTTCGATGGAAAACGTCACAAGGTCAAGGGAAGATGTGAAGGAGAATTCATAAGATTTTAGGAAAAGACAACTGCGGTGCTGAGAGAATCCAACTGCACTTACACTGGGCTACATAATTATGCGACGGCAGGTGTTATTGACGTGGGTCTGCTGTGGTGAAACTACAATGTTCTGAAGATGGACTACAAAAAGCACATCTTAGATTAGATAATGCGCCCCGTACGTTCTCATCGTGTTGTTTCATGCAGGATATATAAACGTGGACAACATGGTGAAAGATACTATTTAATTACTAAGGTCGGAATTGAATTAAAAAAAGGAATATAGGCTACCAACCACAAACTGAAATGAAATTGATTTAAAAGAGGGCACTGAGTTTGCTAACCTAAGTAGCAATTTTTTTTTATTAATGATATTACTAAAGGCTGACAATACAACAATGCTCAAATCAATAAATGACTGATGCAGACTGAGCACATGTTACGGGTGCGTGTCCCCTCCGTCCACAGCTGTGTTCAACTTGTTTGTTTTATAACAGGATAAACAAATATTAAATGCATTATTTTGTTTTTCCGTGTGAATAAAAAAAATAATGGAAATCCACGTGCTTTTTCCATTTTCTTCTTCAAATGGGCAATTGGAGCAGAAATTAGACCACAACCAGTAACCAACTTGTGTTTGGCCTTTATTGTTATATCAATATTGTTTGCCCCTACTGCATAGATAGACAGATAAATAATAAATAATAATATTAATAATAAAAGTGAAAAATAATAACAAAAGGGACGCTGCTGTGCCTCGTGCGTAAATGCGCACAGCGTCTCTCTTTATGGGGAAAGCACTTACTGTTTCTGCTGCGGGGTGCGGGGTTTGGGTGGGGTGCTCGCTGCAGGTATTTAATAACCTCAGGCAGATATCTTTTAACGTTACAGTCTTTTGTATTTTTTGTTATGATCCTTCCACTGTAGCTCTGCAGGGAAACACTGTACAGGGGAATAAAAAGTGGGAAGCAGTAACTTCATTGATTATTTAAATCTCCAGATACGCCAAGTATATGCGCATTTACGCACGAGGCACAGCAACGTTACTTCATTGATTATCTATCTATTTTTTTAGATTCAATTTTATTTATATAGTGCCAAATCACAACAAAAGTCATCTCAGGGCACTTTACACATAGAGCAGGTCTAGATAATACTCTTGAATCTATCTATCTATCTATCTATCTATCTATCTATCTATCTATCTATCTATCTATCTATCTAGGCCATAAGCATAGCCGATGCCAATGTTTTGAGATGCAGTAGGGGCAGATAATATAGATATAACAATAAAGGCGAAAAACAAGTAGGTTTCTGGTTTTGGTTTAATTTCTATATCAATTAGCCATTTGAAGACGAAAACGGGAAAAGCACGTGGATTTCCGTTTTTCTCATTCACACGAAAATCGGAAAATTAAAATAATGCATTGTATATTTGTTTATCCTGTTATAAAACAAGTTAAACAAAGCTGTGGACGGAGGGTACACCAATAGTAGCGAAATGTTCATGTTGATCTTTTTCTTTCCTAATCATTTGAGTTTGTGAATGGTGCGTCGCTTGGTCGCTTTAAATATTGCCGCCGCAAGGACTTGTGGGACGGAATTATCTCCTTTCCTTTTGTAAAGGATGGTCCAGTGTATCCTATGCTAAAGGAGATTAGAAAGGAAGCACTGAAGCACCTTTCCTTAAAATTTAGAGAATTCGACCAGCTCTTATCATGGCTGCCACTTTGATACTTCCGGGTCATTTCACTCAGTTAGGAACCTTCCTAAGCAAAAAAGACTTTTCGACCACAGCCTGGGTATATGTAGGCAGGTTAATGAGCTGAGTAGACACAGGTGTGCCTCATCAGCTGCAGTGGGAAAAGCCAGCCACGCCCCCTGCCACACACAAGCCTGGCAGGAACAGAAACAGAAAGGGAAAGGAGAACCGACAAAAGACAAAACTAAAACAGAATCATCACACAGTGGCTCCCAACTGGTCCAGCCACAAGGTCCAGATTTCTCTTTAGTCATTAGTTAAAGGTCAACACAGCTTAATATATTCAGCATCATACTTTTATTTGGTCATGTCCTCGAGCTGGTTTGCTGTCTCTGTTAGCTGTCCATTATTCACTCACTCTACAGCAAGAAATAGCACTTCAAAATAAAAACTCTGTGCTGGAAATTCACTTTATGTCAAAATAAAGTATGTTTTTTTACAAACTTGGACCACAATCCACCAGTTGGGAACCACTGTTAGATGACACTGAGAGCAGAAAAAGAAAACAAACATTCTGTGTGTCAAAGTCAGGCTCCTATTCATTAGCGCCTGTTACACTGCCTCTTTAAGGTGGAAATATAACAAAGTTTTTCTGCCTCGCTGCCCTGTATAAACGTTACTATCATGGAATAGGGGGACAGAGTTGTCTCACCTCTGAGCCTAGAATGGAGGTGGTAAGAGCGCCGAAACGATGTCTGTATAAACATGACAGCGAGCAGTATGGGATCACGGGCGGCCTAGGAGTGACATTTTGATAGTGTATGATGTGTGCGACCCAGCATGGGAGATTTGAAAAATAGCTGTTAGCAGTTAGCAGCTAACTCTAACTCCCTCCAAGCAGAGGTCACCATGTAACAGGGACGGTAAATGATTGTTATTATCATGTTTAATTGTTATTGTTCATAAACTGCTGATGATGCGTACATTATATGTCGCACTAGAGACCAACGCTGGTTGGTATGGAATGATGCCGCCATTGTTTGGTTCTGTGTAAAAATGTAAAGGTGGCATAAAGAAGGGACTTCATAGCGGCTCTATTGTGCCATCTCTGTGTAAAAAGCAGGGATGCACGATATTGGATTTTTTGCCAATATCAGATGCGCTGATACGCAACAACTCATTTGGCCAATTACTGATACCGATATTGATATATTCACTTTTTTCCCCACCTAATTTTAGGTCATCAAGTCTCTTCTGTAGTGGAATTAACATCATATTATTCATGCAAACTCTTATTGTGACGGCCCACCAGCAGATGGAGACATGAAATACTTTTCAATGTATGTAATATTCATTCATTGTGCAAAATAAGAAAAAGCATGTTGGCCAATGCTAATACTTCATTCTAAAGCCGATAATACTGATGGTGTGCCAATATTAACGTGCATCCCTTTTAAAAAGGGCTACTATCCATGGAGCAGCTCTCGACTTTATATCCTATGACATCAGAAGGTTGAAACATACTTCTCTGGTTTCAAGGTTTGAGAGGGAGTCATTCACATTCACAAATATTGACTAACTTTCCTTGGCCCTGGAAATAACATATTGAAATTCTACTTTAGGTTTGGTGTTAGCCTTTACAGCGAATGACCATTATCTGGGAAACATTAGCTTTATTTATTATACACTGAGCTAAAATTAATTCTGAATTATGTTAAATGTCTGCTCAATGAGTTAGTGTTGTAAGATGAGTCTTAAGTTGATTAATGAGTCAAAGAAATCATAAATCATTTTTTAGGAGAATGTTTGCCGTAAGCTAGCTCGGCTCCATTAAATCACTGCTACGGTGACGACATCCAAATCTACATCTCCACAAAATCCATCACCCCGGCCACCCGCTCGACCCTCACCAACTGTCTGACTGAACTCCAATCATGGCTGCAAACCAACTTCCTCAAACTGAACTGTGACAAATCTGAAATAATACTCATCGGCCCAAAATCCTTCTCTACAGCAACACAAAACTTCACCCTCAGCATTGACAACACCACCCTCTCTCCCTCCCCATTCATCCGCAACCTTGGTATCACCTTCGACAATAACCTCACATTTGAACATCACATCAGCCGCCTCGCCCAAACTGCCTTCTTTCACCTCAGAAATATTGCTCGTCTCTGTCCATTACTCTCCTTCTCTGCCGCTGAAACTCTCATCCATGCTTTCATCACCTCAAGACTCGACTACTACTGCAACAGCATCCTCTACGGCTTATCATCCAAAGTCCTCAACAAACTCCAGTACATCCAGAACTCTGCTGCCCGCCTCCTCACCCATACCCGCTCCCGTGAACATATAACCCCTGTCCTGCAAAACCTACACTGGCTCCCTGTCCCATACAGAATCAACTTTAAGATCCTCCTCCTCACCCACAAAGCCCTCCACAGCCAGGCCCCCTCCTACCTCACGGACATGCTCCACCACCACACTCTCTCCCGCAACCTTCGATCATCCGACAAAAACCTCCTCTCACCTCCACACAGGACCAAGCACTGAACCTGGGGCGACAGAGCCTTCTCCATAGCCGCCCCCTCCCTCTGGAACACCCTCCCTATACACATCCGTGACTGTCCAGATCCATCCACCTTCAAATCACTCCTCAAAACCCACCTTTTCAAATCCACTTTTAACCTTTAAACATTAGCTTTTCGTTCTCTGTTTCTCATGTACCCCTCCTTTTTTTGTATGTACTTCTTTTCTTTGTTTTAAATGTAAAGCATCTTTGAGAGCTGTAAAAGCGCTGTATAAATAAAATGTATTATTATTATTTTATTATAAATTTAACAATATGTTGCCATAGCAAGGCAAGCTAAGCAGCCAATGCTTTGAGATGGCCACTGTTTTGCTTGTCACCCAAACAGAGCCAAGTAATTTGTATCGTGTCAATGTTTTTTTGTTTTTTTTTTATTCACATTGTCATTACAGTTTACTTATGAAATAAAAGGACGTCAACAAATGCTTATCGTCCAAACTTTAGTTGACAAAATTAACACTGAAAAGTGGCAATTTGGATGTATTTTGGTTGTGCTAATGTTAGTACTTTTATCACTGCAGTAAATCAGAATCATTTTGTAACTTTACAAGCTTGAAAAGACATTGTTATGCACTGCTGTGTGTTGTTTGTGTATGTTGTTTGTGTGTGTGCTCATGCTCCCTGCTTTCTGTCCCAGTTTGGCCTTTTTTCCAGCCTGAAAGTTTCAATCTCAATGTTTGACCTCGTTTCTTGAGGAGCTCCAAAACGAAATCAGCTTCTTCTCAGTCCGAGTGGAAATGAAGGGAGGGACTGTAGATTGTGTGTTTAATCTTCCAGACCCTCCTATTGGTCATCTGGTCTCGAAGGTGGCCCACTTTAAGCAGGAATTATTCAGTTGTTTTTCTAACAGTGTCCCAAATTTTTAGTGGGCCAAAGTTTCCTGTCTGGCCCAGAAAACTGGAGCTGATGAGACTCCGCATGTTAGACGAGCTTCATGCTCATCTGGGAGTTAAAAGAGAAGACAGATCATTACCTGAAGGTGATCTTTCAACATCTCTGCAGTCTGGAGGGCCCAGTCTGTTAAAGTGTTCTCATTTTGTCAAGCAGGGATTTAAGAGGTGCGATTGAGACTTTGAAACAGCTCCTGGTTGGAGGGTCGTCACTGCCTCGCTGGTCTCTTCTGAATAAATGACTGTACACTGCAGTTATTGTCAGTGTAATTTGACTTTATTTTTCCGGGTCTTTCCATCACTTCTGTTACTAGTGATAACGTTGTACTCACCAGGTTAACGTTTGAGATCTGGGAACATAGTGACATCACTAAAAACAATTGAGACGGGTCAGAAATTCAAGCAGTCAGGCAATAAACATCCATCACAGTTTACAGATCTTCTCCTCTATAACTTTGACCCTCTGTACTCACCGTGATCCTGAGGGAGTGAGGGATTATTGCTGACACTTTAGGTGACTCATTCTCAGTTCAACCTCTCAATAAAGTGTGTTAGATCAGCAGCTCCCAACCTGAACCCCCCTGTGATGAGCTGATGTGCTTTATGGACCCCCCTTTACTATTTTGCATGAGGTGGGTAGCTTGGTTGCAGGGCAGCTTAGCTATATCAACCCATCGTGGTGCGGAGTTCCTACAGTTGTGCTCATAAGTTTACATACCCTGGCAGAATTTATGATTTCTTTGCTATTTTTCAGAGAATATGAATGATAACACAAAAACTTTTCTTTCACTCATGGTTAGTGGTTGGGTGAAGCCATTTATTATCAAACAACTGTGTTTACTCTTTTTAAATAATAATGACAACAGAAACTACCCAAATGACCCTGATCAAAAGTTTACATACCCCACTTCTTAATACCGTGTATTGCCCCCTTTAACATCAATGACAGCTTGAAGT